>NW_026972141.1:0-193815 GCF_036711695.1 Zophobas morio
GTTATTTAATTTAAAATTAATTAGGAGACCTGAAGGTAGTTGTACTTTATATTTATATGTCACCGTTCCGCTTGGCACCGTACCCGATTTGTAGTCTTATAAATATAGTGTATTACCTCATATATTAAAGATAATTGTTAAAATATTCATACCTAACTGAGACACCAGCCAAGAATAAGTGCTGGCCAATTTTTTCCACAATCTATAACAGTTTATATTATTTTTGTCCGTGCAACCATAACGCATGATACGATTTTCAAAAAAACATTCCTCACTAATATCAGCTATGCTTCCGATAAGTTGAAAAATACCAAAAATTTAATTTCGAATTAAATGTACCTTTATCACAGATTTGAAGATCAAAGTACCCCATATGATGAGCTGTTATAACTATTTCAATATCGATAATGCTTCCTGTGTATTAATATATTATAATAACTTAAGAATAACTACTAATTGTATTACCTTGCGTATAAACTTCAGAAATCGGTTTTGGTTCATTGTAAGACTGTGTTTTGTCTATGTATAATGTTATAAAAAGTAAAATGTGTAATATGAAAAAGTTTTCGATCATTTAATATAATAAGTTCACCAGTGTGAGCGTTTCCACACATCCCGTGACGATAACCTCCACCGCTATAAACTACACTTGGTCCCCCTGCCGCTAAACCCTGGGGAGTATAAGTCATGCCTTGAAATAATGTTAGTTAAACATAAATTTGGTTATACTCTTAATATAATGCTGATTCCCAATGTCTAACTTTCATCTAAATTCATTAAACATGTAAATAAACTATCTATAAGAGTTATTATAGGGCCTCTTTGGTTAAATATATATAATGTCTGGTTATTTTTATCCTTAACAAAAAAGTGTAACTAAAAAATTACTTATTATGTTATCATATAAGCGGATAGAAAATTAATAGTAAGAGACTACATGTTGTACCAAACCAAATTTTTCACTTACATTTAGATAATTAAAAATCTATGACCACATTGCTAACTTATACCCTATATTAATAACAAAGGAGGTCGATTAATTGAACATTATAATACTAATAGTAACTTTGTAGGTTCCTGGCCTTTGGCTTTAATAAGTATCCATGGCCACTCACCAGTTGAATGAGAAGCGAATACAAAAATAACAACACAATAATTATCGTCATCTTCTTAGAAGACATCTTAATAATGTTACCTATTTATTTAAAAACGATAATTTAACTTATTAAAAAAATTAGCTAATTAAGGTTATAATAGTTTCCTGTTAAATTACCTTTACCTATTTAGCATAAATTTTATTATTGTTAATTATATATCTTCCCCAAAATACTGTATACAATAACAATAAGATCTATATATGTACTTAAAATTTAGAATAATTTTTTTTGGCCGTATATGCTACTTATAAAAAATAAAGTTTAATTAATTATAGCGGTCTCTAATTAAATGAAACTCTTTTTATGCTTCTCACTTACTATAAACTAACTGAACGGCGCTTACATAAATAACGAGGTAAAACAGAGATACTAGCTTTTAATAGGTTGTCAAAAGATTTTTTCTTAGACTTCTGCATAGACAAAATTAGCTCTCTCTAGACAAAGGAATACTACAATCTCTCAGCGAAGTAACTTTTGCTTGTTATAAAAAACTTCTAGAATAAACCTCACATGTTATAACCGAATGAGGTTTTCATGCATGCATCCCTTAAGTAGCAACCAACTTCCCAATAATTCCCACAAATTACTTGAAGGGAATTTCAAGGTTTTAAATTAAGACCATTTTAAGATTTCTAGTGTTTATTTTTGTAAAATTATTATATTACTATATATCATTAATTACTATTAATTATAAATAGTTTCCTAATATCAAAGTTAATTTTAATATCACTTAATAATTGAATAATTTTTTCACTTTGTGTATGATAATTTCATTCAATAAAGCAATATGCATTATCTCTAAAAAGACATCCGTTAATATATATAAATTATTTTGAAGTGAACAATTTGATATAATGAAACTAGCTCACAAGAAAAATGTGAGATCAACATAGATAAGGTCTTAATAAAATTTATTTTTATTTGAATAAATTTTGAATTTAGTTAACACTAATCTCGCAGCTAATGTTTAAAATTAAATAAGTTTTTCTCGAAAATTTATATGCTATATGCAAAAAATTCGCTCTATCAATGGAACCCCACCTCTATCAATGCGTCAAATCGATATTTAAAGCGCTACCGGGAAGAAGGCACCTGGTCCTGTCGCTTACAAATATGTAGCTATGAATCATCGGTCTCCCTCTTCCACTCGGATATAGCTTTTCCGTGCGATAAATGTTGGTGATAGTGTTGACGTTATAAATAACATCGAAAATGGCATTTAAGCCTCGAAAGTTCCGATCAATTAGCCTTTTGACAGCAATAGATAAGGTGGCTGAAGCAATTATTTTAAATAGATTAGAGGCGGTTGTTGAGCTCCTTAAAATTTTAAGAGATTTTGTACGTATTTCGTTAATCGCCATAGCCTTTAAATGACGTCGGGATGGCTTCTAACCGAAAATAAAAAAGAAGTCTTGCTACGCGAAATGCACTCTTTGGCAATCTCGTACGACTTTGGAAACATGCTCAGTTCGTTCCTGAACAGCAGATGCTTCAGCGCACAAGTGGGCACTGCAGCGTAAACGCCTCGTCATTTCGCAGGTCTCGCAAAACCCATCCTATCACATCATCGTACACAGTCTAATGTCGTCATCGAATTTCTCTTTTCTAACGCAGCAAAAAGCCGACGCCGTTGATTCTTCCATGGCATGTAAATTTGTAGGACCTTTATGCGATATACTTGAGGGTTATTATAGGTTCTAACTGGCACGGCGCCCGCATGTGAATTACGTAATGACAAAGGGCAAGGCAGTAACATGGCCACTATATCCTCTATTGGGCGGCAAAAGTAAGCTTTCCTTGCACAATAATCGAAGGCTGTACCTTTTACGAGTTCGGTCGACCATGGCGTATGCATTTGCTGACCTACGCCTCATAGGCAATACCATTCTCGCTCTAAGTGCGACAAAATAAACTGCTACACCTTCTAGCAAACGCGTCGTAATTTGTGCGCCATGTAAACTACACCGCGGACTCAAGTCGAACCGTTAAAAGCAGTCAATAAAAGCAATTTCATCGCGCTTAACGAACGGAGAGCTGAGCACTCTTGCCGTTTTATAGAAGAAGAACTCACTTATGAGGCATAGGGCGGCTTACAGTACTCCGCCCGCATGACAACTTAGCCTAATTGTTTAATGCTACGTTGGAAGTTTAGGTTAAACGCTAAGGGACACACATGAATAGCTCTAAAATAAAAACTTAAGTTGTACTTGTAAGCAACTAAACCTGTTCAACAAAGCCAGGAGATAGATTAATGTTACTTTAAAGCATTGAACAGTTGCACTTTTTTAATGTCTTTTCTATATAGGCTTTATCCTTTAAAATTCTCTTGTCTCTTAAAAAAATATAAATTATATGTAAGGAACGTCCAACCAACTTAATGTCCTTGAGTCTCTCTACACCGCTTGTCGTTCTCGTAACGGTGTGTACACTATTAATGGATTGTATGATATGCTAACTTTCTTAAATAAATTTGCTGTAACATACTCCAGGAAAAATGTTTGCTTTTGCACTGCTAAATAATTACGAGCGTTGGTAAAAGTCATTAATAATATTAGGCTCCCTTATGTTTAATGCAAGGAATATATAACATTTTAGAAAAGCAATTCCATTCTAATAGATTAATATTTACTATAAATGGGCTAAGGGTAAAAACTTAAACTTATACTTACCTTACTCGAGGTCCCTAATACTCAGCTTAATATACTATGGTTTTTCAGCATTTGTTACGTAATCTTAGTATAATTTTATAATTAGTTATGTAATATTAAATTGTGACCAGTAAAATCATTATTAATGCGTGCAAATCATAATAAATAAGAATTCATGGGTATTGTTTAGAATAAATCGATGCTCTAGAACTTTATATAATTTCATGCTAATAACCTTGCGTTATGGTATTATGGAAATAGGTACATTATAAAAAAATTATGAGGCTATATAAATATTTAGTAAAAATAAACCTTTTTAAGATTTAAAAGTTCATTCTATAAAGTTTTAAGTTTACAAATAGAATTTAAAATTTCATATAAACGACTAATCTATATATGTTGCGAAGAATGTTGAATAAAACGAAACATTTTAACTTTGTATCAGCTCTTCTTATATGCTTGTGATTAATTTTAAGAAATAATGCTTAAATTTTTCTTTGTTCCAATACTCACACTCTCAGGGGAAGTTTGTGTGTCTTAGTGGGCAAAAAATGTGTAATGATGCTTACAATGAACTAGGTTTGTTGATTTGCGATTTTTTTTTTTAGGTTACTTTTTACAAGTTCAATTAAAAAAGAGCCAAATCAAAACGATTCCGGCTAATGATTACAAAGAAGGTGCATTTACTAGTAAGTTTACTTAGATATGCTTAACTATGATGACCTTTTAATTTTTATTTTAACACTTCTAGTAATATACACAATGACGTTTCAAAAAAATTTCTTTTTGCACTAGGCCACTTTAAGAAAAGTAAGGCCTAATATATAATATTTATGAATACCGCTAAATAAGATCATAATAATTTATATAGATAAATAGAATCTACTCGATAAGCAAGTATTTGTTAAATACTTAAATTTATTCCAAAGTTTAAATGTTATAAATTTAGAAAGCAATTTTCAGGTTTATAACATTAATTTTTGATATATATGGTGCATTCGCTGAAAAACGCATTCTTAAAATATTTATAGTGACATTGCTTTTTTGCTAGAGACTGGCAGTGGCAGTAAAGGTGATTACCATAAAATGCTTTAATGGTTATAAAATCATAACGAGTCCTTCTTCAGACAGCGTGTAAGGCAACTCCCAGCTCTTCTTTCAAATCCAGTTAAGTTTTTATAATAATAATTAATAAACACTTTTTATAATAAAATCACTTAAAGGTAGCATTTGGCGCTACGTCATGTTTAATTCAAACTCCCCATACGTAGATATCATTAGAGCTTAAATAAGTGCCTTATTAATTTTTAATGTCATAAAGTTGCCAGATACCTCCCTGGTGGAATGAATAAAATACAAAAGAACAGTTGTTAGGCTTAGAAGAAATTGTGAAAGCATTTTCTAGAAGGCTTTAAAAATATGTGTTAATCAACTAATCCGAAGCTATCAAGAAAAGCAAAACTATAGAAGCGCAAGCGTTGAAGGTTATAACAATGCTTTTTTAATCTATTTTTAGTACTTAAGTGCTTCTGCCTCGCTTCTAATTATTGTGTCTTTAGCTAACTTACATTAGGTTAGAGAACTTAGCGCTCTCTTTTCAGTTGCTGTATTAGCTCTAGATTAGTACTTTCTATGATACTTCTATAAATTATGTTATTAAATAAACCTAGTTAGTGCTATATATATGGACTTTCGTTTTTAATTTAATATATAAATATTTTCATACAAGTAAAAATGCATTATATAATAAATTTAATGAACCGTTCCCGCAAATTGAGAGGCAACCAAAACGCGCTGCTCGCATAATTCACTATCAGCCATTATTAACGTATCAGCATCCTGAAACCTGCGCTCTTTTGTTTATATAATAAATTTAATAATTAGAGTTACAATAATTTTAATTTGTTTGTTTGTTAAACTGTGTTAACTTTTAAAATATCCTTAAGAAGAGGAATAACAAGAAGCCGGCTTGCGACTTTTGTTTTATTTTATTTTATAATAACTTGTCAAACAAACGAGCATGTTTTCATTTGGCTCCTTTCTTCCTTACTGGCCTTCAACTTTAGACTCTAAGAAAAGTAAAAAAAAAAAAATTTATTTTAAATTTTATCCACCATACTCAAACAGACCAAAGAGTACTGGAGTCCATACACTTATAACTTTTTAACGCTTTAGTATGTTCTTTTTAATACTAACTTTTATTTTTTTAACCATATCATAATTTTTTTTATATAAGGTTTTTCACTTTATCTTATTATAGAGAAAATAACTCGCAAAACCAAAATAAAAACAACTAGTAGTAAACTAACCACTAGTAAATTAACTAATATTAAAGCACCTACTATTAAGCCAACTAGTAGTAAATTAACCAGTAGCGATCGAGGAAAGTTAATATCAATACTTCCTCTTCTGCAGCCTCTTAATATCTTCAAACAAAATTCTTAAGGCTCATCTACGCTCCAAAGTAAGTTTTCAAGAGTAAATAATACATTTTATAATATTTAAAAGTAAAAAATACTTCTTTTGATAACCTAAAGACAATTTTTTTTATAATCCAGAACAAAATTTATTAAGTTTATTTTAAAAAATCTCTGGTTCCATATGGCCTTCATTAATTCTGCTTCTATTTAAGCTAGAAAAAATTATTTATTCAAAAAAAAAACAGCCTCATATTTTTTAATTACTTTCTATCTGTATAGAAACAAAAAAAATTACCACTAGGGAAAGCAATCCCGCGGGATCACAGAAACCAACAAAAATTTTTGGTTTTGCTAGTTTTTGTTCAGCCTGTCACTGACAGGCATAAAAAATTAACTTCAATTTTGCTAATCTAAAGGTTCTCTTAATACTATGCGTACCTGCAAGAGGAAAATATTTTCTAGCTGAAAAAGTCCAGTTCTACTTAGACGCTTTCCATACCTTACAAGGTAGCAACATTTTAGAAACCTTCAAGAAAAATTTTAAAAAATAATAAAAAAAAAAATTGAAAAAAAAATTGAAAGGTTAATTATTTTTTTTTTCGTTGCTTAAATTAATGATTTCGAAAATGGTATTTCAAAAAAACTATTATGTCTAAGATGTCGTTATTCATATGACACCTTAATTCCGTACAAAAGTTGCTTGACGGTGGAATTGTAAGAAGGTACTGGTGCACCATCTCTAATTTTTCACTCTTTGGGGACCTTGCTCCCTTAATATTATTTCCTTTATAACTGCATCCTAATATTCGGGATCGCTTTTAATTTCTGGTTTAATTGTTAATAGCCATATCAAGCTGTTCCCTGATCGACAAATTCTCCATTTGGGAATTTCGTCAATATTTTTCCTGTCTTTATCCTCAGCATTGGTTGACGTTCATCCTCACGGCTTAAACCTCTAACAAAATTTTCTATTGTTTTCCAAATAAAATTTTGCAATTAACAAGTAAAAACCTTAGGAGGAAGAGATTTTCTTTCGAACGCCCTCAGATTATCAAGAAAAATCAAGACCGATGCCAGTACAATTCTTCGTTCAGTTATTCTTTTTTTTATCGCTGTAGATAATCCACTACTCAATTTATTCTTTAGTTGATACAATTTTCTTAACAAAAATTACAGGGTGGTTTCGGCTGTTATTAAATTTGCGCTTCACCTGCCGAGAACCTCGACGGCTGCTTTGAGAGTCTCAAGAGTGCGCTATGGATATCTTGGTGTAATTGCCATTACGATTCACAATAACTTATTTCCGCATGCAACCCTAACAATGTTACTGTAACACAGGTCTTTAGCTTTAAAAATCTTTCTACTTTCTACCTTATGTATAGACTACTCCATCTTGTCTTACAATCCAATTTTAAACAATTCTCCTCTAAACTGATCTTTTATATTATTTTGCAAATAAATCTCAATTATTAAAAAAGGTTTTCTGATCAACTTTACAACTTTATAAACTTTATTAATTATTACTTTATAATCTACTAATTCCATTAAAAAACTTTGTTTTTAACTTCGGTGAATGGTGCGTCGCCTGATTCATTCGACGGAGAAACCTTCTTTTTGCCTTCAGTCTCAGTTTCAATTTCTTCTCCCACTTTATCCTTTTCTTATTTCTTTTGTAAAGAACATCTAAGACTCTAATCGGAAGGCCTTAAAGATAACACAGCTGCTGTTCCATAAGAAAGACACAAACATTTATTTAAGCAAAGTAAATTACTTAAAGACTTTGAAACTTTAACTAACCAAAACCTAGCTCTACATTTAACCTTTCACCATTCTTATCATTACACTAGCACCTTCATTACAAAAGGCTACTATACCTTTTTCGAAAGGCAAATTAAATAACTTTGATCTATTTTACAAAAATATCCTCGGCAGACTTTTCCCCTTTCATCCGAGAGAGTACTAAGTTGTAAATGAACTGAATTTCTGCTACAGCAATGAACGTTTACATTTAAGTAGCGTAGGTTTCTTTTGGAGGTTCATTCGTCTAACTTTAATAAAAATATGTGATAAGAAAGATGTTAATAATACAAGTTAAATTAAAAAAAAAAAAAGGGGGGGGGGGGGGAGATTACCTGTAATTTTGGCGATGCATTGCAAGAATTTCTCAATTATTCATTTTTAACAAATTTCCAATTCATTACGGTAGTTCTAGCAGTGCGAACTAAATCCGGTAAACTACGTCCCGATTAATCGTATAACTATCTTAGATCCATCGAAGTAATAAAAGATTTTAATAGAAAACCATCTAATGCAACCATTCGCAGTATCATCTCAGTGCTTTCGTTCTTTAAGATAAAAAATAATCCTCAAATTTCCTTTCTTTTGGTTGAAAGAGTGATGTCGACTCATCAAAATTGTCGTCGGGATCTACGTCAGGTTCGGTCCCTTTTTAATACTACTGGAAAGTGTTACTTTGTAAATTTTAAATCGTTCTTATTATCGGTTCTAAAATAAGTATGCAATCCTTTGTCGATCTAGCACTCAATTTTATAACTCCTGAATATTCTTTGCACGTTGCATATTTTTATCCGTACTTTTTAAAAAGAATTCAAGAGGATGCCGAGTCTGAACCACTTGTTCAAAGTGACTACTTCCTTTTTTTTTACTCACTGTAATAAAAAAAAAGAAACAAAGCATATAAATATATGTTACAAATTTAATTTTAAGTCGTAAATTAATAAAAGTGTGAGTTTATTTCGCATAATAGGCATTATTAAAAGCACGTGACAGAGGAAACTGAAAAGAACTTGACGTTATGAGCCATAAGCACGTCATAAGGAAAAAACCATTTTAAATCACGAATAAAAGAATCTTAGACCGTTTTGAGAGGATTTCTGAAAAAATGGATTAATAAGTGATAAAAGATAACTTAATTTTCAATCCCTCAAAGGGCCCGTTTGCATTCCCGACTTCCCATAGCTGTTTAGATTAACAAAATAATATACAAAAGCTGTGAAGGAGTGCCCTCCAAAGTACTTTAACTCTGGTGCAGGTGCAAAGCTATTCATTAATAAAATAATAATTATTATTATTTAATTTTCTCTTGCTGCAGTTTTGAACTCCTTTTTATATACTGCCAAACGTCTGCTGTCACCGTAATTTTACAAAAACGTATGTTTCCTACTATCTTTTAAAAAAGGAGCAATTAATTTTTAATTAAAGCATGTTCATAAGAGCATTAAATTAATTTAGTTTACATTTTCTTAGGTAGTTATAACCATTGAGCTCTCGAACAGGTTCACTGATAAGAATTAACCACAACTTTCTTAGTCTGTAGTAAGATGCTTTGAATTTTACTTTATCTTAAGCTTTAGGCGCTTCAATTGAAAAAGACTTTCCTTGTCCTAAAAAAACCTATAAAGATATTTAATAGATTAGTAAAATTAATAAAGTCTCACCTCACTAAACCTTAAAATTCCCTACCACGACCAAAGCGGTATAAGGATTAGCTGACCTCAACTTTTTTGTAGTTTGTACCCCTCGGTAGATTGGTCACGTGTCACCTAACAATGATATACCACTTTTAAAGGTTTCCTTCTATGATTCTAAAAGCCAGCATTTTGTTGACACTTAGAGTTGAAACTTTGTGGTTAGTACCTGTGAGAGGTGCACTTTTTGGTTAACTATACTGATGAAGTTAAACTAGTCTACTTTTAAGACTCAGAAGCTTATAATAATTATAATTTTTGTTACTGCTAAGGCAATTTTTAAAATAAAAAGGCACTCTCTGCTAACCAGTTAAATAGTTCGTATAAAGCTACACCATTGCTGACATGAAAAAGTTACTCTTTGACGAAGAAAAAGAGGAGGCACAGTAAGGTTATTTTACCGTAGAGAAAGGAAATATATATCTTTAGAGAGAGTAAAAAAATATTTCACAATTAGCCAGGCACATATTATAACGTACTGCATCAACTGAGTACGTGATTTACTTAAGTTAAAACTCCACCACTTTCGAAACGTCTAATATATTAGCTAACATAATGATTACTGGAGTTGAGATATTTTCTTGAGAAGCCGTTCCGGTGCATACAACGAAGTTTATACCTATAGGATAGACCCGCAATAAAACTAAAAGTACTCAGAAGATGAGCACTGTCCCTGACTGTATACAAATATTGAGTCCCATTTAATTGATTATGCAAATTGTATAAAACTCTTTTTTTAAAAACAAAAATTTAAAAAGGAAATAAAATTTACTTGATTTATATCTAGCGTTAAGTTTAGCGCAGTACTTTGAGAGAGGTGGTAACAGAGGCTATTATATAGACAACATTGTTGTATTTCATATAAGTAAATATATCATCCCTATAACTTTTGTAAAACTTAATTTATGGACTAAATTTAAGTTATTTTCCCATAATATGCTTAATAAAGTATCGAAGCTGATGCGGCAATGTTTCCCATAAGAACCCTGTAACTGCCGATAGAATTTGCCTCTAAAAATCAAGATATTTTTCACATTAACATGCATATAAAATTTGTATTCAATTTTTACTTTTTACAGAGAGTTTTACACTCTTTTTATAAGAATACTGGTATGTAGAGATTCGAAATATAAAAAACAGATGGTTTCACCATCTACTTAAATTTCCTTTAATAAAGGCTTTAGAACTTCTGAATTTTTAAAAAAAAAAAGACACGTTTGAAGCACGCAGCCAGATGAAAGTGTAGTCATTTTGCGCTTCCTGTCATAAGGTTATTGCAGTACGCTGGCAAGTTTTATAACACCTCTCAAGAATTTCAGGATTGCATAATAGCTATAAACTTTTTTATTTTGATAATGAAGCATGATCTTTGATAGCGTAATATTATAAGGGTCCTTAAGAGCTTCAAACGTCAACTAACCACTCGGTATTACTAAAAATTCTTTTAAATTTTTAACTATGGAGATGGGACTGTTTACTTGCACCCTTTATCTTGCAGTAAGTACAAACGCTCGTTGCGCAATAAACGATGATTGTGTATGCTGTGGATTTAGGTAATAATAACATGGGCCTTCTGATTCTTGAATCTACGACCCCAAAGCAACGAGCGTCCGCGCTTTAATTACGGCAAAATAAGTTGCTACGCATGAAGACTTATGAACCGTGGTTTGTGCGAAATGAAGCTCACCTTCGGAACCCCCAGCAAGACCCATCGACCGTTGTCTTCCAGCACAATTCCCTTGATCTTTATGCCCAGCTAGACTGGTATTCTAATCTTATTGCTGCAAGCTAGATAACTTATAGGCGCCATGGCACGGCACGTCATCGCCATCCACGTGACGCGCTTAAAGCTCTTGTTATAATTTTCGTAGGTATTTCTTGGACTTTACTTTAAGGAAACTAATTTACTGACTTCCCCTTAACCAATTAAAATGTCTCCTTTAGCTTACAAGCACGCAGTAGCCTTGTTAATGAATTGCATGACGTCGCATTAAGTTAGTTTAGGTAGAGTGTAAACAACTTAACTCGACCATAGCTTTTAGGGGAGAGTGTAAAGATAATTCAGTAAACCTATTTTATTTGCTGCTATCATCCTAGGTATAGTCTCTACAGTTTAACTTTGACTATGCGAAGAAGAAGCTAGATTAACACAGATGAACTATATGAAGAATTGTCACTCGTCCGAGATTAGTGTGTAGTTTGTCTGCGATTACTCCTGTTTGAGATCTCAAGTATTTAAAATTATTTATCTGAGTCCCAAATTATTATAAAGCATTCCTTTGTACAAATAACAATTTTCGTACCACCTTTCATGTTATATTTATATGCGTAACTTACATCTGAGTATATTGCTATGTCTAGCTTTTCAGATCTTCTGATCCTTTGTATTAAAAATTTCGTACCAAGTAATTATTTATATATCTGTTTGACTGCGTTCCAATCTCTTTTGTTAAGGGCTGTCTGCTTAAATATTGAGTCACTTGTTTACGACAGTTATACTGGGTTTCGAGTTACCGAAGCAACCCAATTAGTTCATTGCAAGGGTTTTTGCTGTGGATGCTATTAAGCTTTAAAAGAACTTTTTATTCGTAATTTAATGTACAGAAGGCATGGAGTTTAGCAATCTATAGTCTTTAAGTAATTTTATAATCATATTCCCCTAAGCAAAGGCTGTTTCATTATCTTTGATGCTAAAAAACCGTTAAAGAGTCTACTTATAATCTCTTTAAAATGAAAATTAATTGCTTTCATGGTTCTCTCTTGTTCTTTCGAGATCATTTGACCAAATTCGAAAATTTTTTAGGTAAAAAATGACAATACAGTTAAGGACGGAAATTTTACTATAGAGCACACAAGGCATTATAATAGCTTCATTAAGTTTTTTCTTTCTTAATTTCGTTGACACTAGTTTGCTAGGTATGCAGCTTTGTTTACAAATAGGTAATACCAATGGGTATTTCAACTAGTAATTCTAGATCTATGCCTGCGTTAATGTACGCATTGGAAAAGTCAAACTGTTAAGATATTATCACTCGACTTCAATTTTAATTCAATAAGCTTCCCAGGAAGCCAGTTACTTAGCATCAGGTGATTTAATGTTTGACTACGCTTTGACCATATTTCCTAATAATTTAACTACTATAACATTTGTGTATTTGCCACCTAATTTCGTTTAAAAGTGAGCATTAACTTTTTTCGTACTGTTAATAAAATCTTTAACGATATTTATTAGTACCCTTTATGCTAAAAATTGAAGTAGAACATAAGCAGGTATAGCATTTTCGGAGAACCAAAGGCGATACAAATACATGTACATATGTTAAGTGTATGTGGGTGGATGTACTTCTCGTTTTTTATATAGTCTTTACTAAAACCACTTACACTATAAACATAGATATAACTTAAAGCTTTAAAAAGTTCACTTTTAATAGGTTTAATTTTTTTTTTTTGATAATAAACACACATATTATACACTTGGACTTTGTAAGCCTTTTTTGACTGGAAGTCGAATTACGAAAGATATATTTTAATCTACTAAGCGCTGGCCTTGCGAGTGACTCTTCCGCTATTTTGTGAGGGGATCTCAATTGAAAGCACCCTTCATGGAACAGCCCGGTCGATAATCGAATGGTCACATCCTTGAGGCGTATGCTGATGAGCATGGGCTGTGTATACTAGGCCCCCAGCAACCAACACACTAGGCGACTACAGGCACAATGAGCATATTGGATATCGTCATACTAAACAATATACATTTCTTAAGGGCAATTGAAGATCCACGAGCTTTCCTCCGATCACCTTTTAGTTATTCTCGGGCTAGGCTACGAGAAGGGCCTACCGAGGGCTATCAACCGCTTTTTTACCAACTGGAACAAGCATGCCGAGTTTTTAGAAACCTCTCCCTTGCCTTGTAGGGCAGTATTGTCTACATTCGCCCTTCTGGAGGATGCCGTTGCCTTATTTGAAAGCGCACTGACAACTCGTGAAGTAACGTACAGCCCCAGCCACCTGTCTGACCAAATAAAGGTACTTATCTGCCAACGTCGAGGTCTTATAAATTTGACCACGTGGTCACGGAGCGTTGAAGACAAACTTGCGCTTAATCAACTGCGCAGGTGCATAAAAAAGAAGTTACTACTGGTCCATTTTAACAATAAATAAGAGGTCAACCTGCACCATATATTAGAATCAGGCAGCCACAACCGCTCCTCATAATAATTATTTAGAATGATCAAAATAGGAGACTTTCACCACTACCACCCCTTCGCAAAGGAAATATAGTGGCCGGGCATTATGGAGGCAAAGCAATGCTTTCCGCTAATCTCTTCGCTACCGAAAACGTGCCAGCTGCTCACTTATCTGTTAATGACGCGCTCCCTTTTCTGAGCTTCCCAAAGTCTACCTACCACTTAAAACTAGTTAATATTGGAGAAGTTCAAGCAATTGTCGAAGCATACCCACAAGAAAAGAGCCTGGCCCCGATGGCCTCACTAATGAGATGCTGAAGGAAATGCCGTTAACAGGGGTGCATTACCTGTACCTCCTAGTTAAATATGCGATGGCGCCTCTCCGATCCGACGGAAGACGGTGACCATTCTGATGCTGCCAACGATACTTAGCAACTAACAAGCACCGATCTATCAGTCTCCTGTCAGCGGCCGGCAAAGTGGGTGAGGCCGTTTTACTGCGCCATCTTAAAGAGGTCGCTGACGCTCGGGAAAGCTTACCGGAGTTTTAGTTTGGATTCGGCAAGGGCACTCAACGACCCAGCAGTTCCTCCGCTCAACTGATTGGAACACTCTCGCTTTTAACGTTAAGGAGACACTAAGCGCTGTGATCCCTAACGTTGATCAAGTTTGTCATTAAGGTCTGCTGCACAAACTTCATTTGTCATGGCTTTTACAACGTGCTGATGTCATATTTAAATAGTCGCGTCTTTCAGCGTGAGCGTGGGTGATATACCCCCGTTGGGATCTCTGACTGCAGAGTCTCCTCAGGGAATCCTTCTTTCGCCCCTTTTATTTGCAAGCGATGTGCCCTTGTCATTAAGTCCACACACACAAATTGCCCTCTACGCCAATAATACGACCATTTACTCAACGTCGAAGTCCCCTGTCTTGCTATGCAAGTATCTACAGGGCTATCTTGATGCCCTTGCTGACTGGTGCCATAATTGGAATTTTTCTATAAATGCGAAGAAGAGAAAAGTGCTATTAATTACAAAGAAACGCGTCCCTTAGTTGGCGCCCTTATCCTTTAAGACGTGAAGATTTCGCGGTTTTTTCAAGCGAAATACTTGGGGGTTATCGTAGACAACAAATTTCTCTGGCAGACGCACGTGGACTATGTTACGGCTAAAGTTAAGGCAGCAACTAGGGCGCTTTACCCTTTACTATGCGGAAAGAGCAAGCTCTCTCTGCGAAACAAACGGAAACTGGATATGACATACGCTTCTGCTGTTTGGGCCTACGACTCCGCTGCAATAGCATCGGCATTTAGAGTGCGACAGAACAAATTGCTGCGTGGGACGACAAACGCGCCGTGGTTTGTGCGAAATGAAGCTCTTTACCTGTGGGAGTCGTCTTTCAACGAAATGCCACTGCCCTTTACGACAGGCTACCCAGGCGCTGTATCGTCGCCCACGGGCCGCGCGTAAGCGCTAGTTTTCACTTTATCGTTTGAAATCCACTTTGTAAATCTGCGATCGCCCCTGATTGAGAACTCTAGTAATTGAAGTTTTTTGACTTGGTCGAGCCCCAGGAAGTGTCATTAAAAAAAAAATATATATGTAATAGGTTAAAAATATAAGTAAAATCATCATACCAGGGTCGAAAGTTGTCGTCGTAGCTCAGCCATTAAGAGCATTGACACCCTACTAAGGGTCGTGAGTTCGATTCTCACCAACGCGGGCTCTCTTTTTTGGTCTTTAATGGTCGCGTATTTAACCTTGCCCTCATGTATTCTAATACGTTATAAGCACGCGCTCTGCCTTGGCTAAATGTATGGGCTCCCAAGACCGGCTAATGACCCCGGCCTGAGGGTTAGTCGTAGCTCAGCGATTAAAAGCATTGACGCGCAAAAACAAGGTCATGGGTTCCATTCTCACCGACCCTCTTTTTTGGTCATTAGGTCGCGTACTTAACCTCGCCCTTATGTATTCTATTATTATGCATCCACCTCCCCGATCAAGGGAAAACATGAATTGTCTTCAATTTTTATACAATTTAAACGCTTTTTCTAGCTTCAGGGCTCTGTTCTATCTTTTTTGGTCTTTTTATAATTATTATAGTAATATTCCTTGTGCAACACCCCAATAAAACGTTACTTCGTGCGTTAAAAACCGCGCCGTTGATAAACCCTGAAATTTTTATATTTTGTATCACATATTTATACCTTCATGTAGATCAATTAAAAAAAAGTTTATACACCAAAAAAAAATTGAATAATTCTTTTTTTTGTGCTTCTCCAGTTCTCGGAGTAAACTCTTTTCTACTCATATATATGCATTTGTTAATAATAATGAGAGCTTCAAAAGGCCACTACTCCGCTAAAGAAAAGCCTGACTACGACTAAGCTAAAACTGTTTTTTTTAGTTTTCAATTACTATTATTAGTTTCTAATCCTCCAAAGCGCAGTTTACAGGTGCACTCTTCCACTTACAACAAAAAAGTAATGCAGGAAAGGAAACAGGAAAGATTCTTCTTTAAAACCCCCATAGAGTTTTGCTCAGGGCAGATATCTAAACTGAAACCTTAAATTTCCACGTTTGACTTTGTTGATTCAAATTTAGCTAGTTAATTTTTCACTGATCAATTTATCCAGTACCACCCTCAACCTTGTGGAGAACCGTCATTAGTGCGAAGGAGGAAGATAACCACCTAAACTACAGTCCTCTCCCTTCTTACACACCTTAAAGTTTGTCACTCTTTTTTAAATTACAATTTATCAGGTTTTTCACTACTTAAAGTGGAGAAAAGGCTCTACGGCTGGCGGCTCTGTGTGACGAAAGTTTGTAACTTCCTGCCTTGTTCTTGATTTAGCTGTTAATGAGATTGCGCAAGTTGATTAGGACAAAAAGCTTTATGGCGGAAGTAGTTCGACTGTAACCCCTAGTCCTATAGTTTTAATAGCTATTAAACCCCAGGGACTGCTATATTAATATCCATTTCCTTTACTTAGGGTAACAGAATGGGCTAGCTCAAGAAAATTATAGGTCTCAATGCGGTAAGCTTTAGCTGAGTAATAAGCCAATGACTAATGAGACGTTAATAAAAACAGGCAACATACTTTTTTACCCTTTTAAAAATACTGATTAGCTTTTATAAATTTTAGCACTCTATTAGAGATAGGTCAGAAATAATTAACGAAGTAAGAAAAAACCTGTATAAGATAGAAGTTGTACTCGAACGCTCATCTAGCGTGACTCGCTATGCGCGATGTGAGCTTGAACGCCACCATTTAAAGATTTAACCGAGGAATGTTGTAGCCTGCATGCTTTATGCGTTACTAACACAGTGAGGGAAGCTTCTGCTATCTACAAAAATCAAGACAACTGTGTGGGTTAAATGCATAGCGTTCTTTTAATTAAGGCTATTATTATGGCCTAACATATCATGAAAATAGACTCTTTCTGGAATCTGTGGGAAGGAAAGGGTACCTGTCAGAAATTGAACCTATAACAAAAATGGAATAGGTCTTTTGAAAGTATTTTCCAATCAATTGTTTGGGGATACCTCTAACATGAACATTGACCAGACACGTTAGATACTTAACCGAGAGTTTAAATGTAACGACTAACAAACATGTGCTGATTAGTAACCCACTATGAGTCTACGCTTCCTTTAATTTGAGCTGAAACAATCAAGTATGTTTGAATCCACAGATATAGTGGAACAAATTGACTGTTAAAAATTCACGAGGCTTTTCTTTAAACCCAAGTTATACAATCCTTCTTTGAACTGCCAAGCAGAAGTCGATAGCCAAGCACGAGCAAAACACCCATAGAGACATTAAAAGCCAAACAAACAAGCAGAAAACCCCTCTGTTATTAACTATATAGTTTTATATATATACTCCAAAAACAACTTCTCAATTAAATTCTATGAATTATATAAAAAAATTGATAAATCTGGTGATAGTTAATAACATATGCTGTGAGGAGGTCATATGGTTAACATTAACTAATGAATATGGTTACCCCGCTTCGCATGGAGGCTGACTGTTCAACGTATGATTCGGAGGGTTTCTAGAGTGTCTTCGACGCACGGTTAGCATAAATTATGTTATATTTGAGCGATGCTGATGCTAACTTTCCTCCGATGGACAAAGGTAGTATTATGTTTTATAATTTTCTACGACTGGTCATAACTGATTCTATAGGATGAGTTGTCCGAAACTTATGCTGGCGAGAAACCGTCTACAGCGACTATCGTGGATAATCTGAGAGCTATTTTCCCACTGAATCCCGCTGAGAACTAATACTAGTATATCTTTCTTTGTTAGTCCGTCTCGCACGCACGAACGAAATCCATAAGTGTACCCCAATGACTTTACTAATTCTAGGGTCTCAGAATAGGCTAATATGATGAGTAATAAAAAAAGTACTGTTCACATCGAAGTATCTAGATTCTTAGGGCACCCCGTTTTATGCTTCATAAATTAATAAACTTTTATAACTTAATAAGCACAATTTTTTAATGCCTTAAACCTTTAAACCTGTTAAGCAATAGGTTTTCTTTGCGTTTAACAAAATTGCATAGGTGGAATAGAGTTATAAAAGTTTAGTAAGTAATAAATATGTTCCTTTATTTATTATTTTTGTCAAAAAAGAAGTTTGGTGCTACGAATTTAAAAAGTGCAGGTAGCGGATGTCATGAACTATGTTCTTTAGCTTTTCACTGAAAGTGGGAAAATCCTAATTTAATATAAAATTTGCTCACCTGATTTGCTTATCATTAGATATAATTTACTGTAAGAAACTCGCTAACAGTTGCAGAATTTTCTAAAGAGCGTTGCATATTAAAAGGGCACAACTCTTCAATTACACGGACAAACCCCCCGCTACTGAACAAATTCTGCAACGAACATAAATTAGAAAATGGTGTAGTTTTATAGTAATATAGCTTAATTTACTCCGTTAGACATTATATAGCAGCTATACTTATATAAATAGCGTACCGTATCTGCTTTAGCTATAAAGTAGATTGTCTCTATAATACGATCGCTTGCCAAATCATGCGACTTCTGTACAATTGTTAAATATAAAAAAAACGCGGATATATAAAGGCGCTCAGCGCGGACCTCCACGAGGACATTAAGCAACTGACGAATAAAAACAACCGACATGGCCTCCTTAAATTCTTTTTTCTTAAACAAGTTTCTTTTTTGGTCCAGTTCGTTGAGCTATAAGTTTCCAAATAAAAAAAATTTAGCCGTTATAAAATAAAAAGCTGCAGTTTCATACACGCAATAAGCAAAGTTTGAATAAATTTAGTTCTGGACTACGCAGTGCTGCGTAGACAGCCTCGAAAAGATGAATGAATATCGATTCGTTTTGAAGAGGAGCAGAAGGATTCAAGTAAAACATCGACCAATGGGTATTCAGGGCCTCCAACATCACTTGAAAGCACAACTCCACATTGGCAGCGCCGCCCTTGCAATTCTGTTGAACCAATGAACAAAGTAATAAATAATAGAGAAATAGAAAAACGTGCGCACGTGTGTCCAGGGAAGAAGTGTTTCCAGACATAAATTTAGTATAGCAGGAACAAAGTTTTTGAATCGTCGAGAGCCTAAATTAATAATAATTATAAATAACAAAATAATTAATAACAAATAGAATAAAGCAAAGCTACCGTCTTGGCAAAGTGTGGAAAACAAAAGCAATAGATTTTCAAGAATAGCAGGCTGAAGTTGTGTGCTTCTTTGCGGTTTCAAAAGTTCAAATACGGTAGTCTAAGGAGCCAATTAAAAATGGGCAGGAAAATAATGAACAGAAACCACGTGTTCGACTCACACGTGTACAAATAACGAATAATATTAATTATACAAATAATAAAACTAGTAAACAAGGATTTTAAAAGGTTCGTTTAATTGACCCAGAAAATTGCAAAGCGCAAGAAAAATAATGCAATGATCAGTGAATACCAAAATTTGTTGAACGGTTTCTTCACCCATAAGAGAAAGCATAGATTGGAAAAAGGCCAATAGCAATTCAAAACTTTCTTCCGCTACATCTAAACAATAAAGTATACAACTTCACTATAATTTATGAATTTTTTTCACAAAATGGATTTGCCTGCACGCTGAAGGTACTGAGAAAGGACAGGAAATATTTTTTGAAGGTTGCTAAAAACAGTAACTTTCGCGGTTTTTTGTGAATCGCGCATGCCATACGCAATCGCCTTTAAAATTCTTGAAATCGTTTTAATCAACTTTACGTCTATGATTGGTTGATTAACGTAAAAGGCAGCCAACGTTATAAAAATATAAAAACGCAAGCCAATCAATTTTGTGCTTCTGCAACCGCAAACCAATTATCTAATCTTAAAACAGGTGTAGAGTTACCATTGGCGGAAACACTACTCAACAAACGCTGGTAAATCTCCAGGGTTGGACCAATAAAATTTTGATATTCCATGGCCCTTGCTTCAAAAAGCTTCGGCAGTATAAATAAAGAAAGTTCAACCAAAAGAAGCTCAAGAGGCACCTGCGCATCGCTGCTGACGTTCCGCCAAGGAAGTACAAACATGCAAGTAATGCTGTGAAAAAGCAGTTCCTCAACAATTGGAGGAAACCGAAACTGCTGGCCAATAGCGACAAACTCAACAAACTTCTTGGTATTTCCGTCCGTAAAAAGTTCTGGTAAACAAAAATTTAGTAGATGTTGATTGACTTTAAAAATGAAAAGAACTTCGAGGCCTCGTGGTTGCCGCCACCGTCTGAATAAAAGTGGCAGCTTTAACTAACAGCGATAGGTCGCTCTATAAATAAAAAAATCAATTTTTTGGTGGCGTGCAGAAAAAATAAGATTGATTGGTTCAAAAGCAAATTGTAATTTAAAATAAACTGTAGCCATCTCGCATTTTATAGTAATTTAGTCGAATTTGTAACACAAAAGGATCAAATAAATGATATTTGGTACAATTATGGCTTAACTGGGAGTAATAAATTTACGTATTTTAGCAGGTGCGCTATGATTGGGCAGTAAAATAATAATCATATAGTAATAATTATAATGAAATATAATAATAACGTTAATGTTTATGTTAATACATCGGTCTCATATAATTGGTAGATGCATTGAAGAATAATATGCAAAAACTGGACGAGTTCCTCATTTAGTGCCGCCCCAGAAGCTCCTAATTGGTACCAACAAGCGCCAAGGGTGGCAATAACCTGCCCGTGTCTATAAACCCATCGGCTAAATGAATAATCAATAAGAATGCGCAAAACTGGCCTAACACGTGAGAGCACGCGGCGTTTTTTAAAAAGGCGAGTGATTGGTGACCACATTTGAGGGTGTCAAGGAGACTTGAGATAAACTGAGTGAGAAGCTAAACAAAAAAAAGCATTAAAAGTAATGAAAATAAATAAAAAAGTATATAAAAACTTCTGCAGGAAAAGAGCAAGACATAATAAGTCGTTCCATGCAGAGCAGACAAGTGAAAAAATCTCGACACTGATTGGCAAACCCCGGAGGAGGCGCTGATTCGCTTAAGGCGCTACAAAGTTTTTCATAAGCCTCGCAAAAAGGAACAAAAAGCACGTGCTAGAGTATAACAATTAAGGTAATGCCACAACCAATAGAAGAAAGAATAAAGAAGAAGACAAAGCTCTCTTTGGTTACAAAAAAAAAGTGGTACGAGCTTTAAGAGAAGAGCCATGAAGAGCTCCAACTCGAAACTTTGAGAAACTTCAGTAAAAGTGTTGACGCACTCAACAATGAAGGAGCTCACTTCGTTATTCTAATGAAATAATAATAATAATAGTAATAATAATAACAAAAATAATAACGGCTGTAAAAAAGTCTTCTCCGGTAGAAAAGTTTTTAAGAAGCGGATTCGTAGAAAACTGGCCTCGTTGAATAATAACTTCGCATAATTGGAAGAACAGCGGATTGAAACTTTTCAAAAATAATAATGAACCGTAATAATAATATAATGTTAAACGTACAATGAAGCCAATTCGAGGCGAAAGTGGTCTTCTACGATGCAGTTCCAAACTTCCAATGAACGTTGAAAACATAATAAATCTTGCTAAATACAATAAAAATAATAAATTATAATAATAATAATAATAATAATAATAATAATAATAAAACTTGAAAGAAAGTCCACTGAAGAAGCGCTTGAAAAAAGTCGCTTTTTTGCTGTAAAAGAAATTCAAAATTTTTAGTGACAAAAACTTTAACAAATTCGATGGCCTTCCCGGAAATTCTAGACCAGTGATATTCGATCTTTAAAAAATTGAGATATAATTACTAATCAAAGCTTTACTCTTCAATATCATCGTCCAATAAAAACTCGCCCTTGCACGTGGCATAAAGAAAGTTCATCTGGTTTATACAAACACGTGGGTTGCTTGTTGATTTTTTATTAAAAGTCATATAGTTAAAAAATCAATGAAAATGCTCTTAACACGGAAAAAGGAAGTTGTCTTGTCTCTCATGCGGTGAATATCGTCTATCAATTGAAGAAATACGAAAAAAGGAAAGAAGAAAAGTACCGTTTCATGAGCCAACTGAGCTACTTGAGTCACGTGTTGAGCACAATGTGAATTTGCGAGCTCCAATAAACACTCAAAAGATTTGCTTCTGAGACTTGCAGTGGACTAAAATTAGTGAATATTATTAATAATAATATTCTTATGAAAATAATAAAAAATATGATAATGTAAAATTAATAATAATAAAAATAAATTTATAAATAATTAATAAGAAAATTAACAATAATAAATAATAATAAAATATATTGTTCTTTAGTATAATTATTATTATATAAAAATAAAAATAAATAAAAATATTTATTAACGATAATAAATAAAAATGAATTAATAAATAAAGAAACTTACTAATAACTAATAGTAAGAAAAATATAATATTTTTATTATTAATATTAATACTTTATAAAAATAATATTAAATATTAAAAATTTATTAACAAAGTAATAACCAAAAGTAAAACTTAAAAAATAACAAAATATAAATTAATATAAATAAAAATATATAAAATATAAAAGAAAATAATAATAATAAAAAATTGTAATAGAAACCATAATAATAATAAATAAAAATAAAATATAAAAAAAAGAGGATAAATAGCAATAAATAAAAAATACTAATAAATAATAATATATGAAAATATATAAAAAGTTAATATATTTTCAAATAATAACAGTAAAAAACCAGAGGATCATAAAAGACATTGAAGATCCGCAAAGCCAAGTTTTTTTCCTTAAGATGCTCAGGCTGCGCAGGGAAAAAATGAATTATAATAAAATAATAGAAAGAAAAAGTATATAGTAAAAAAAATAACAAAAAGAAAAATAATATTAAAAAGTAAAAATAAAGAATATTAACAATAGTAGAAAAAAAATATAATAAAATAAAAGCAAAAAAAGTAGACATTAATAATAATAAAATGTAAGCAAATAATAATGGTAATAATAATAATAATATAATATTAGCAAATAACAATAGTAATAGTAAAGAGAAAACCTTCGCATACGGAATCATAATAATAATGCAAGAAAGTAATTCGAAGCAAATAGCCTGAAGTACATAATAATAAATTATAGTAGTTTTAATAATAAATAATAATAATAACAAAACCTCTTGATCTTGAAAAGTGTTAATATTCATTTTCGCCCTGTTAGGAAAACATAATAATAATAATAATAAAATATATATTAACATTAATAATTATATGTAATAGGTAATTACAAGTAAAAGGAAATGTAAAAATAGTATTATATATAGAGTAATGAAAAGTAAAAGCTCATATAAAAAAGTTTTCTTTAACAGCTGCAATAAAGTGTTATTTATAAAAAATAAAAAGATTATAAGTAATTATAATAATAATAATAAATACTCCGACCGGCCAAGGAAAGGAGAATTCGGAACGGAAAAAACTCCAGAAACTTCAGGAGAAGAATGCGGAGAGCCCGGAAGACTCCCAAAGGAGTTTTCTAATAATAATAATAAATAAGTAAATAATAATAGTAATAAATGTACAAAAATAAATAAATAATATTAATAAATAAATATATATATATAATAATGATAATAATAAAGCAATTTTATATTAATTAATATTTATTTTTTTATTTTTTTTTTTATACAAATAATAATTAAATAAAAAAGATTTATATAATATTTAATGATAATTACTATTTTTTATATTTTCTTTATATAAATTTATTTAGAAAAAAAACTTTTATGATATTTATTTCCTTTTTTTTTAATTTTTTAATATAAATAAAAAATTAAGTACAAAAAAATACTAATAAATGAATAATAATAAAGCACTAACCGTAGTTACTTTTTTTATTTCCTGCAAGTGCAGTAGTAAGCTTCTCAGAAAGCTATTATTATTATTTTTATTATTTACTTATTACTATTAATATTATAATAATTATTATTTTTTTAATGTATTTATTTTTATTTGCTAACAATATGGAAGCAAATTGGGTACTGAGCATGAAGCAAAGTTTTCAATAGCACAAGTCTGCGGCTATTAACCTTTTTTTATTATTATTTAATAATAAAATCTATAAAACTGAAAATTATGGTAAAATAATAATAAAAATAAACATAATTTATAGTTGACCAGTAATAAACGCCAGTAAATAATTGAATTATTAAAAACAATTAACATACTATAAAAAAGTATATATAGAATAATATTAAACAATAATACTTAAAAAACCTTTAATATAATAATAGTAAACAAATAAAAACAAAAATGTAAATACCCTAGACTTTAATAGCACCAATAAGAAGTAATTAAAAAATGAACCAACCAATTAACTTCAATTTGAGTGTTCAATCCACTTGCTCAACTCAAATTGTTGAGCAAGTGGGTTGGATGGAGATGAAACTAATTAAAACCACAACAAAAAAAGCTATGAACAGAACATTTATTAGAAAAAAATTGGAACCAATTAAGTAATCTTATAAATAAGTCAGTGTTGACCCTAGACCAATAAAATCATGTTTTTATTTACTATCTATCAGATAACCACCAATCAGCGAAAATTAAGTTCAAGGATTTCAAAAATAGAAATAGTTTATTACTATGTCTTTTCGAGGGCACATGACCTCTTCCACAAAAGTTTTCAGAAGTTTTAAGCCCAAAAGTTCAGAAGATTTACTTTGGAGTTGTTCTAGTATAAATCTAAATTAAATTAAAAAATAAATCAAACTGCTAACTTTACTATTAATTTAGTTTCATAACTATATAATTCTTATTTTTTTATAAATGCTTACTATTTTTTATATAGTAGTAATAATAATACGAATATTATGGTATATACATATAAACTTTTCTTTCAAATTGAATTAATTAAAAAAGAAGAAAACAAAAGAAATACCTGGTGAGAAAAACTTTGATTTTTATGAAAATTAGCTAAAAAAAATCTCAAGCAATAAATTATAATTTGAAAATATTGATTAAATAATAAGTAAGTAAAACAAGACAAAATAAAAACATTATTTTAAAGAAAATAATATCAAAAAATATAAATTATATTTGTGTTATTATAAAAAATCACAAATAAAATTAATAATTACATAGAAAATTTTTTAAAAATTAAAAATAATTATAATAAATCTATTTAAAAATGATATAAAAAAGAAAAAGTAGACTATTAAAACCTTCAGAAATTTACTTTTAAATTGAAGTTTATAACTATCATTTAAAAAAATGTGCAAAAAAAATAAATACAAAAATTTAAAAAAATATATTTTTAATTTTACGTAAAGAAATTGGGAAATTCTTCTGGCCATTCAATTTTTCCTAAGTCGCTTATCAATACTAATATTTCACTTTGAAAAACCCTAAATTTAATTTATAATTAAATTATAGCAGTGTTAAAAAAAATTATAAAACCGAGAACGAGTTGAAGAAGTATTTAATAAGTGAAAGAAATAATGGCGCAGCTCATTTTTTGAAGGTGAAGCTACTTGACTCCAACGTTTAGTTATCAAGTCCTTCGTAAGAAAAAAGAAGACAGAAGAATTAATAAATTAATTTTGAAATTAATTTATACTTCAAAAACAGTCAGGCAAAACCAAGACACGTATTCCGAAGAGGACATATAAAGAAAGTGACGACAAACTTTCCAGGAATCCGATTGTTTTTTAAAATTTAATAATATTTGTTCTGCGACATAGTAAAGATTAGTACTACCGCTATTTAAAAAATTATATATAAGTTCCCGAAAACGCATTAAAAATAAATATAATTTATAATATAATATTCTTTTATTTTTGCAATCGTAATAAACCAATTTCCGAGCGTTTTTCTTGCGTAGGACCAGAATAAAGCTCCGTTAAAAGTTTTTCTAAAGTTTCTAATTCTTCAGCATAATTCATTTTAATAACACTTCTTATTTTTTTCCCAAAACTTCCAAATTTTCTCACAACTCGTTACGGTATTAAATAATAAGGATATGATCACAAATTTAAGAAAAAAAGCTTTTTAACAGTGTTGGTGGTAAAAAACTACGACTGACTTCGAGTTATTCACGTTTACAAAGTAGTCTTGCGCTAAAGGGTATTAAAAAATTGAAGTTAGTCTTTTAAATATAAAAAGGTAACTTTTATCTATTTATTTATTATATAATTTTTTTTAGAGATATAAATAATTCATCATTAACTACTAAAAAAAAAATTTCAAAATTTAATGTTTTTTTTTTGCTGTAAGTAGTTGAAAACGAAGATTGTTTAGAGCGCCGCAAAAATTTAGCTTTTTTTATTATTATTATTAGTGCCTGCTAAGTAACTAATAAATATCGCCTTTTTTTTAAACTATATAACTTATTTTTTATTAAGGCGAAGAGCTAACATAACTACTCAAAATTTTTATAAAACTTGTTATTTTTAAATTTTTGTGTTATAATTAGAGAATTACTACATTAACGAGAAAAGTGACCTATAAATTTCTTTACTATACTTGTTTCCTCAAACTTTAGTATATGTGAAGGGGTAAAATTCTTTAAAAGTTTTTAAACTTCGCATTCACTGAAGTAAAAAAAAAGCTTTGACTCCCTTTCAAACGACCTAAAAGTTGGTAATAATCCGTGCTTTAGGCTAAAATATAGTGAAAAAGAACCTGAAACTTATCACAAAACATATTAATTTGGTAACGAATTGGCAAAAAGTTTTTTTTTCTACAAGAAAAAATCTGACTTCTCTGATAAACTCTTTTACTACTATAAAATGTAGTTTAATTGAGAATGAAAGAAAAATTACAAATTTTTTATTTTAAAAAAATGTGATGGGTGTACGCTAATTCAGCCAGGTTGTGAAATGCTTCAAAAAAAAAAAAAAATTGAGTTTCACTTAGCTTATAAGAGATAAAATACTATATGCAATCAAACGCTTCAGAATTTTTGTTAAAGATAATGTCTCTATTTATGTTATTAAACGGAAGCTCTATTTTCAAAAAGATTCTGAAAGAAAAATGTCTAGGGAGATTGTTTATAATAAATACATTTTAAAAAAAACTTCGCTACAGATTCATTAATTTAAAAAAATTTTAAAAAGGGATAAAAGACCTGAATATTGCACGACTCGGAGAATATTTTGTATATGTGGTTTTTAAATATTATAAAACATAGCAAGAGATGACTCTAATATAAAATTCTCGAAATTATCATATTATAAGTCTATTTATAAGAAAACAGCTCAAGCTTTGAAGTTCCCTTCTGTGGCCAGTGAATTTTACTTAGAAATTTTTTTTTAAATAAAAATATATATTTGAGAGCGCATTTCATCACAAAATATTATTTGTGTATTTTTTGGCTGATTTAAAAACTTTAAATGAAGCAAAGCAAAGTAATAAAGGTTTTTCTACTTTTATTATATTTTAAAAAGAAGGTTTATTAATTGAAAAAAGATCGAGGAAAAGAATATAACTAGTTTAAAGTCGCATAAAGAAAGCTGATAAATTAATCAATGGCATTAAAAGTTACTTTTTTTAATTACAAATTGCTTATTTAAAAAACATCTTGCCAGACGTTGTAGTTGTTTTCCAAATATGCGCAAATAGTCGTCAAAGAAGAAATTACCAAGTATACATAAATAAATTTGAGTGTCGAAAGTGTAATATTTATAAGTGTATAGTAAATCCACCTCAATCATTTTTACTTATTAACTTCACAGTAAAGGAATATGCAATGAATTATAAATAAGCCCTCACGAACGACGTAACTGAAAAACTATTAGTAAAGTGTTACAAAGCTTATTTAAACTAAGCTTTTATCAACTAAATAAACAAAATTATTTATTCTAAACTATATTATAAATTTAAAGAACCGTTAACAATTATTGTAAGTTTAAAAAGTTTTACTTTTTACTAAAAAAAATTTTTAAAACTATGTTGAATATAAAAATCTTGAAATATACTTGAGAGTCCACTAAGTAAATGAAAGTATTATAATTAAAAATAATAAGGAGGTAATTTTCTTTTACAACATCAAGATACTTGCGAAAAAGAAAAAAAGATCAAAATTTTTGTTCAAAAGCTTAAAATTAATCCACAAACTTTTACTTTGTTAAGTTAATTCCTAGTATAATCCAATATAGTAAGTTTTTTACCGGATAATAGTCAGGTTAATATAACTTACATAGTACTAAGTAAACCTTTTTTATATAAAGCGCTGTTATGAATTTTTGCAAAAACCGAATGCTATTTTTAGTAAACTTGTATATAACAAATTTTTGCGTGGGAAGAAAAATAGAATAATATGTAAACTTTTAAAGCAAAAATTAAATTACCTATGTTTCCACTTCTTTTATCTTAAATATTTGATTAAATGTAATTAAAATTATATACTTACAAATTTAAAAATAAAATTCCTGTTGATAAAGTATTTTTATAAACATGGAAAGTAAAGTAAAATAATATAAAATTACTATAAGAAGAAAAAATACACGTAACCCTAAAATTCTTCCGATATAAGAGGAAAATTAATTATAACTTCTTGTTTCCTCCTCAATATATATGTATATATTTTTTATTATTAATATTTCCTGGTTCTCGAGTGGGTCATAAAAGGAAACACCGAATTTACAAACTCTCAAAGGGTAATAGCATACACATTAGCTCTAAGCTTGTGTTAAAGCAATCCCAAGTATATATTATAATAATAATGCTGCCCCTAACCCAAATACTATATTTAGAGGCCATTACGCCACGGAGATAGCGTACATCGTCCCTGATTTCGTAGTTGACCTAATTTCCCAGTAATTGATTGGTGAGCCGATCGAGCCGATTGTAGGGGGCGATAGCATTGCGTTGAAAACGTTAGCGGGGGTTAAATCTGGAGGTCTTGTATAAGGCATCGTAGCGAATAAACCACGAGGAGCCTTCATAAGGTGTACCAGCTTGTTTTGTCTTACTTGAAACGAAGAGACTAATTGTTGGTGAGCCGTTGGCAGAAGCAGTAGACCTGTATGTCATGATCGGTCTGTTGCACACCTAATACAAGCGTCGTTTGTCGGGCAACGAGAGTTTGCTGCGGGCACAAAGTAAGGGTAAAGAGTTTAAACCACCGCGAGATAGTTTACTTGCTGCCGCCACGAAGGCTTACTCTCAATAATGACTCCCAGGTATTTCGCAAAAACACCAAGAAAATTACATTATTTTGGAAGGTCACAACGGTGGTAGTAACAGGTTAAATGCGTAAAACCATCACACTGGGATCGAGGGTTATCGTCGTAGCTCAGCGGTCAAGAGTATTGATGCGCGCACACAAGCTCGTGGGTTCAGTTCCCACAGACGCGACTCTCTTTTTGGTCTTTAATGGTCGCGGGTATAATTTCGTTCTCATGAATTCTAATACAGGTGCCTTCCTCTCGAGCGTTAATTATCTCTATGATTTTGACTAGGGCGATTGGCACAAGCTGTTTCTCGGAATAAACAAGGAATTTCGGTTAACAAACTATATAAGCAGGCGGCATACACTAAGTAGCGAGGTGATCAGCAAAGTGTCCCGTGGTCAGAGGCATTTTCCCCCATCAAATTGCTGTCTCTCATAGTAGGTAACGGTAAACGCGCTCTTTTTTGGTATTTCCTAATAATATTCTGGAAAGGGACGGGACCGTTACCGTTATCATCCGATATAATACTTAACTTGGTTTTTCACAATATCGGTTGTGGAGCACCAACAGCTCTTTTCTAATGAGACTGTGTAGGCTATCAAGTGCTAATTTATTTTCGGGGCGTTTATGACCACCGTGGCTACTCGAATAAGCTGTCATCGTTAGCAGATAAAGGCCTCAAGTAAGCGGTTAGGGCGGAATTCAACTTTACGTGTTGCCGTGAACGGTGTGATACGCCGAGATCAAAGCGCCCTCAAATTCAGCAACAGCAACGTCAAGTAGGGCGGAAGATGTTGAAAAGGTTATATCAGAAGCCCCTAAGAAATGAGCCCAGACCGTAAAAGTTCTGGTATATGTCCTCTAACTCCTCTTCGTAGCTTAAAGCAAGTAGAACTGGCAGATGGTTCAAAGAGAGTTCGTAAGGAGCTCCATTGTCGTTAAAATCTTAATATCTGTTCAAACGGCGATATTAACTACGGAACATTAAAAAAAGGGCATCAAGATTTGAGGTAATAAGCGGCCTGCTGAGGGACTTGTAAGCTGTAATTACCGACGCGGCCTCCTGGCTGGTTAAGCAGAGAGATACTGCAACCGCCTCAATGCTTTTCAGGGGCTGGGAAAGATATCACACTGTGTAGAATCATATATGTACATTAGAATCTTTTTAAAAGTATTTTTTAAGGAAGGCTTTTATGATGTCCAGCGATAGTAATTGCCGATAATGGAAATACCTTTACTCTATACTGTAGTGATTATATAGTATAGTTATAATTATTACGGTCTTTTATGATTATCTATATATATATTGCTTTTGACTAGGGAGTTCTGGTTTTTACTCACTTTAACAATTTTTCAGCAATCGCTTTTAATTTATTTTTTTATAATATTGAGCTGTAGATCACGATGAAGCTATCCATAAAAAAAAAAATCACGAAGAGTTTGAACATACAAAGCAACTGATAAATTTGCAGCCTTAAAAGTAACTTTGCGTGACAGTAATGCCATGAAGATGAACTAAAGGCTAGTACAGAGCGAATAAAGGATTTATAAACAATAATTTAGTTTTTTAACTAATAAGGCTTATGCGGTGCAGGCATGTATATATTCAACTCATAGCAAAAAAAAGTTTATTACCTTTACGAGAAATTTAATTTTATAATAACTAATTTACGCAAACATTGTTTTTAACATATAAAACTTCAAAACCAAATTCAACTGTACATAAAATCAATATAGAACTATTTTATAAACATCAAGCAAAGTAAAAAAAAAATTACAAGCACGATAAGTAATATTGAAAATAATTAAAGACAAGCTAACACTAAAACTTGAACAAGAGGAAACATAAATGATAAATAAACCTGATCTTGTAAAGGTATACTGAATAGACCAAAAACCAGTTTTCTTTATATATTTATTTTTTATGCTCTTAGCTATAAGTGACGAAAGAAAAGAGAGGAGCATTGAGTTATTGTTCATATAAATGGGATTACGTACAATCAACCAAAATAAAAAATTATACATATTCCTTTAAGAAGAGCTGAAGGCTAATATTTCTAAATTTTAAACATATATATTTATCGAAATTTGAAATTAAAGTAGGCTACCTGTCATCACAACGACGACTATTACTACTACAAAAGCTATTATTGTTATGTTAAAATCCTCATTATAAATAGTATTAGTATAATATCGTCTAGGTAATATAATTAATTACTATTATTAGTTATAAGCGAAGACAAGATATGCCTTGGGAATTTTTGTATTTAGTATGATTGTTTGAAATAAAAGTACAACCGTTTTTTGTGTCCAAGTAAGGAAGGATGCTGTCTAATCGAAGTAGTATTGAACTATAACTTACAAAGATGTACTCGTAAATATACATAAAACAGTATAACTTGTAATTTATTGATATATATTAATATGAGGGTGGGACTATGCGCCGAGGAGTAACCATATTATCGAAAATCTATAATATTACTAAATGAAAGGTTTTTTTTAGTAAGCTTGGTCATATGCAAATAAAAAGGCCTAACTTATTGATTTTTTTTTTCATGACTACATAGTTGATATAAGCTTCTCAGTCATAGTTATTATTAATCATGACGCCATTATACTTCCGTTTCTTTGAATTTAAGTTATTAAAAGTTTTAGAAAGGTTTAATTCTCAGAGGGTTCGTGGAGATCAGTGCTGTACTATTAATAAGGTAAGGCGATCCACAATAAGTACAATATGTTGAAGTTGCATAACTTAAAACTGCGAAAGGTAGTTATGTATTTGGCATAATGGACCAAGAACACAGCTATTCGGTATAAGTAGATATATATACATACGATGAAGGAAATCTTATAGACAACCGCATAAAAAATCTTTTTAATTAGCCCAATTCAACCAGTAAACGTTATTTTAAAAAAAGAAGGTATAAGAGATAAATGATAAGGTGGGACAAAAAATTTATGTGCATGGTAGCAAAAATAACAGAAAGAACATAACAGAAAGGGAATGAAGGCTAAATTATTTAAACTAATAATTTGTATTTAAAATATTTTATTTTTCAGAAACATTATCGATGTACTAAAGGTATAAAATGTCCGGGACACTAACTTTTTAGGATGTTAAAATGCCCGAACTACGTCACGTGGTACATGAAGCAGATAGACTTGGCTTAATACAGCACGTGGTATGGATACCTGATTAATTGAAAAGGAAAAAATTTATACTTCCCACCATTTTAAATGGAATTTAAAAGTTAGATAAAAAAAATTGTTATTAATAAGCCCTAAGTAAAAAATTGATGTAAGTTTATTATTCAAGGAAACTTGGCTTTTATTAAGCTGTGGACTCCACCACTATAATATATATTATATTTTATCATAATTGTAGTGATAAAAAGAAAAAGTGCTCAGTCTAACGTGTTTCCAGTGCATTCAGAGAGTTAAGTTCGCTTGCTAGTAAAGTTAGCAGAGGGAAGTAACGCTCTAAATAATCTAATAAATTTGCTTAAAAGTAAAAACATAGGAAATAAATAAAGTGTAAGAATATAGAGATTGAAAAGGATACCGTTTAATCCGTCGACTTCCTCATTCGGTTCTAATAATTGTTTTATATATTTAAAAAACAAGTAAATACCAGAAAGGAAGGAAAGAAATAAAGAAAGTTTACTAGCGAGAAATAATTTAAAAAGAAAATAAGACGGAAAAAAAGTATTACCATCGCCGCTAGCAATATTTTTATTTTCCTGTTCTCGGTAAAGTCGGAGTATTTGACCTAAATATTTTATGGAAAGCTATAAAAAGATAAAACCACAAAGAATTAGAGTTTGCTACCTAATAATTCAGCATTAACATTCTTTTCTTTCTCCTCTTCTTTGAAAAAAGGGTTTAAGATTAAGGGTTAGGGTTAGGTTAAGGTTAGGAAACAAGATTATAGGATAAAGTCTTATAGTTAAATTGTGTATTAGTTGAGATCATAACACTATAAAATAATTTTATTTCTAATTTCGTATGTGAAGTGATTTTTTACAATCTTTATATTATTAAACATCAAAAAGTATAAGAAAAGTACCATCATTAACACTTGCAGCCTCAAAGTTTTGCGATTGGTAGTTTTGAAGTAGCTGACCTTTATAAAATAATAATTTAATACATTTGTGGTTGTCGATGTTTTTACTTAATATTTTTAATGATGTCCCCTCATCTTCATTTCCCCCACTGGAAGTAAGTCCAGCTATAAGGGGAACTTATTCAAAAAGGATTAATAGTTTAATTAGGAAATGAAACCATGTAACTTACCAAGAGAAAGTGCCTCCGGAGCAATTCCGGCAACTTTGAAAAGATTTAAGATAAAAATTATATTTATATACATATATACACTAAATAAATTAATCTTTAGTAGTAAAGTTTGAATAGATAACGATGACTTACTATCCACTTCATTATAAATAATTAATTCACATTAATTATTACAATTTTATTAGTTATTAAAATTGTTTTACATTAAAGTACTTACTGTCAGCTAATGAGAGTTTTCTTCTGGTCGTCGCTATTAGTAAAATTATTAAAAATTTATAATAGACGAATTTAAAATTTTACCTGCCCTGTCTCCTCCTGCAGTGGTTTCTTAAGTTCATGTGGTTAAAAAAAAACCAGAAAATATGTAAGACAAGTGATAGAGAAAAAAAATGGTGATCATTAAAAAAACTGGTTTTTCTCTAATAATAGAAGTGAAAATAAAAATCACATATAGTAAAAACTTACTTTTTTTTTTCGACAGACCTGGATTATTTGCAGGTTTCCAAAAGTAGTATAAAGTTAGATAAGAAAAAAATAAATGCTTTATCAATTTTTTTACGTAAAAATCCAGCTTCTTTATATCCAACCTCAGGATGTTCAGTTTCTTGATTATTTCAAATGTATCAATACGTACAATAACAGTGGAAATAAAGAAGGTTACCAAGCTCGTTAGCAGCGTTTAACGAGTAGGGTTCATTTATGGGAGCGCACATGCCATTTATAATAGCAAAGATAGCTAGCCAAAAATATAACATTTTTCTTAATTCCGAGAACTTAAAGAACTTAGTAATTTCAAAGGTCTCTTAAATACTAAAAATTATATAACAATTTATAAAAAAAATAGTTATTTTATTAATTATTACTTAATGTAATTTTTATTTATGGGCCAAATAAGGTAAAGATTTACTTTTATTTAGTTTTTATTCTTATATTCGAGTATAATTGATTTTTTAATAATCTTAAAAAACTAATTTAGCCTTTAAACATGTTTGACAAATATTACTACGTTTGGAAATTAAGTAAACTTCTATAAACCAAATTAGGGATGCACACAACTTTTCCATGAAAAAATTATTTGTAAAACCTAAACAATGATGTTTTTAACTATGTTTTTTTTTACTATTGTAAATTTAAAAGCAATAAGTTAGCTAAAAAATTTTTGTAAAGGTTAAAGAAAATTTTTTTAATTTGTCTTACAAGTTTGACATAAGATATATTTTTATCTTTGTAGAAGTACTCTTAAAAAAGTTTTAGTGTCCAAGAAACGGCCAAACTCCGATTATGAAAAGGATGTTAAGTAGGTGATATTTTGGTGTTAACCGGGGGTACTGCTGTTTGCTAAACTTTAACAGTTAACTGTTATTTTAAATAAAAAACATAATGATTTGCGGAAATTTTAAAGAAGTATATATTTGTTATTTTGTGAACTGACTTTCACGATAAGAAACCAATCTCTACACATATCGCATGACTAAAACAGTAACTAAACGATAAACATAAAAAGGGGTTAAACGCTTATAACTTTCCTTTACCTCACCGATATGGATACATTGAAAGTAACTAAAATAAAAAATATATTTTATATAGAATTGAAGTTATTTTTTAAATTATGATTTAAAGACCTAAATCCAAAACAAAAAGAAAGTTGTTTGGAATAATTGTACCATTTTATTTTAATTTCGTAGTTTATTTTTTTCCCTTTGGCTAAAATCTTTAACTGTACAAAGAATTAAGTTAAGATTTTTTAAAAACATAGTTATAATGATATTACATAAAATAATATCTTGTATTAAAAAAATTTACTTATTTGAAGTTAACACTACTATAAATTATAAATTTAGCAATTTATATTGCTGTTCATTCACAATAACCTTAATTAATTTTGTGATTAATATCTATTACAAAGTAAAAAAATAACAATCATATAAAGAACTAAAATATTAATCTTAGTTGTAATGAGCACGCGATTAATAATTTTCTCTAATTTTCTTGCAGGTGTATTAATTGGACGTTTTCTTCTCCAATAGGCCTGACGAATCTTGCGCTATATTTATATATAATAAAACCCTATCCTTACGAGTTTTAGTTTTGTTATTCTCGCATTATTGATCTGCGATCTTTTTAATCCTTTTCTACTATCTTATTATCCTTAGTGTTCTCGTTCTTATCTAACATTAGTAACTCTCTATAATTGGGTACTTCCATCAAAGATTTTTGCTCTTTTGATCTTCATAGGACTTTATAACCGGCTTGGTTATAAGAGTCTTAATCATTAATAAACCTACTAATTCTCAAAAAGGAATATGGTGAAATGCACAGAAAGGAATTAGTTAACTAATAAGTTAGTTGATTATACAATTAAAAAAACTAGAAAAGGTTTATAAGAGTGTGTTACATATTTTTAAAAACGACTATGTTTCTGTAACGGTATAAGGGAAAGAGAATTAACAGAATAATAGATGTAATAAGTATTTTAAGTTCTCAGTTACTGCGCTCGCTACGCATGGTACCGTTGACTATTAAAAAGTTGTAACGCACCGAAGGTAACGTCATTCCTGTGAAAAAGGCTGAGCATTGTATATAAGAATAGTATTCAATAGACAAATAAACGTAAACGACTTTATTAAATATAAGATATTAATAGGAACAACAAGTATATCAGAAAAAGGGTGGACAGAATAAAAAAACAAACAGAAAACCAGGTCATTAGTACAGAATAAACGGATCATACCAGAACAAGAGACTAGAACAGAACCTCGTAGCAAGAAAGGGGGACCAGAGGATAAAGAAATAAACAAATTGCCTATGAAGGTTAGCGGCAGTGGTGATGGGGCTTTGCTTTTATGCGTTTTAATTTATTTTCCAACGACCACACCAGTTGGCAAGCTTGACTAGGTAGGAGGTGCAGTAAGACTTACGGCTTTGAAGAGGCGTAAATAGTCGTATCATCTGAGTAGAAGATGACCACGTGTGATGGTCGCCGGGCTGTGTCCCGTGATGCGCTTAACATGCAAGAAGCAAGGAAGGTAGAGAATAGCATTGAGGAGCTCCCACTGTAAGAAGTTTTAAGGGGGAGTATGCCCGTTTGAAAAAAAAGGAGAGGAGAACTATGGCGCGCAATCTGTGAATCGATCCTTGTGCCAAACTCGGTTGAACGCTTTTTCGACGCCAATAAAACCGGCGCCTGTTGTTTTTTTAAATTAGAGGCACGAGTCGTCATGTTATAAGGCGGAGGAGCTCTTGAGTCATTGAATGCCAAACTCTTTTAGTAACAATTTGGCAGCTCCAGCTACCTTGCTAATTGCCGATCAAGGACAGATAAGTCGGTAATTATTCGGTTTAGAAGCTGATCGCAGCGTCTAAGGGAGTATCACAACGGAAGGCAAGCCGGGGGTCCCGGGCAAATTGAGGAGACAGAATAAACGATCCATTGTCACTACCGGCATTTGCATCAACAATACGTTGGCTATGTCCTCGGTGTTGGGTCTTCCAACCTTACTAAAGCTTCAATAACTCCTCACATATTGGCTGTGGTGGTTTTGCTCAAGCTGCTCTTGGCATCAGCGGGGAAGTTCGACTCAAACCGCATTTCATCAGCAAGTATAGAAGCAGAGACACCTACTGAGCAGTGAGATGATCAGCAAAAAGTGTTGCTTCGTCTACATCGTCGACTGGTGGAAAAGAATGTTGGTAAAGGCTCCCAATTTATATATATATTTATTAGAAAGATATGTAGCCATTTATAGAACGTAGCTAAGCTTTGTCTGAAGGTTGTGATTTACTAACAGCTCTTCCCTAATGCACCCGGTGAAGTTGATTAAGCTCTGATTTGCCATCAGAGCGTTGTGTCACCGTAGTTAACCGAGTGAAGGCGTCAACGCTCGCAAATAAGGACGGAGTTCGTCAATAGAGAGTTAAAGCAACTAAGCACTCCAAGTCCGCAGCACCTTCACACTCGGGTAGGCGGGTGTTTTCAATAGCGTCGAAGATGTTAAATGGTCGCCTCAAAGGCCTCAAGGATAAATTTCAATTTGTAAAGGTCTTATTAAAAGCCTTCAACGTCTCCTTTCCGTTACCCAGCTCAAGCAGGACGGGCAGGTTGGACTATTCTAACTTCGATAAGAATTTCATTTTCCACCAGTAGATAAACTTTTAATTTTAAAACGTTGATATATCCAGCACGTCCGATGTCCCCTTCCTTCGTGCGGAATTAGGTACTGTAACCCTGCTACTCACAGGCCGCGCCGTTAAAACATTTAAACCAGGCTTTTCCAAGCGGAATGCCGGCAGTGAAAGTTCTCTACATACACAGCTGAGGGGCTTCATTAATAAAACGCCATAAAATTAATGGTTTTTAGTGACTGGGAAAAGGTAGATCTTAATTTACCAATTCGGCCTCTAATTGGCCAAGCAGAAGAAACACATAACCGCCTAACACTTTGTTCTTCACCATTCTTGCATTAGTAACATATTTATAAAATAGCGTATATATACATAATGAAGACTGCTGATAGTCTTAATCAACTGTGTTGATCTTCTACAACGTACATATAAAATATACTTTTAAGATACACCATAAATATTATAGCTGGGATTATAATTTTTAATAACTAACCTTTAAAAGGCATAGTGTTACATCTCAGAGAGTTTACTAAGTTTATTTTTTATAAGCTCCTTAAATAAGCATATACTGAGGTGTCACAAAAGCATCTAAACAATCAAAGTCTTTATAAATTATAAAAAGAAATATTTTTTATATTACACTAAACGTTTTTTTATCTATCAATCTTTAAATAGTATATAGGACAATAGTACGTTAAAAAACCTAATATTAAGTTATACGATTACATACACTTGAATGCCATCTCTGCTTTATTTATGAACTATATATCTTAAAAATGCTATTTTTGGCTGAATCCTAGTAGACTGTTTTCAGACTAACATGCTTCCTGCTGACCAATTTCTGAAACTTAAAGAACTTATAAAAAAAAATTATTTCCTAAACGCTTTTTTCTAACTTTTTAAATCAATATATTACATATATTTTTAACAAAAATATATGTTCTCATTTTAATGTACTCACTACATTAATACTTATCTAACGGATTGTCAACTATCCACTCTAATATTTAGACTAATAGTACAATACTATCTTTATAAATGCTATTAACCATTTTTAGCTAAAAAGGTTAGTCGCCTCGGGTCTTCCCCCCTTTGCCTTGTTCTTTTTATTTAGCTAAACCATGTCCAAAAGTAGCAGAAGTAACACTCATCGGCAAGTGGATGTCGATGCTTACGATAAAGATCGTTTTGTTCTAGAAGAAGGGAGTATGTTATCAATAAATTTATTTTATTTCAGGATTTTAGCTGGGTAACTTTTATTTAGCACAAGACTTATCGGGAGAGTTTAATACCAGAAAATCTGAAGTTCGTAGATTATTAAACATCTCTAATGCTCCCGAAGCTTTAAAGTTTTGCTTAAAAAACCCGCTTTACTCAGCAGATCGGAAGACGAAAGTCTCTTGGTTTTAAATATTAACTTTATTACAACTAATTCTTTTTATAGGATGAAATGGTTAAACTAGTCGTTGAAATTTTAAGTTCTATGAAGAATACTGGTCTATCATGTTTCTTCTTGGAAGCATAATTTAATTAATAATTTTTTTATTTAAAAATATGTTATAATTGCACATTATAAAACTTTCAAAGCATTTTTATATACCTGTATTCCTACTAATTATAATAATAAATTTAATTGTTTACTTCAAAAAATTAACTTTTTGGGTTAAACTAATTATTTTAAAAAAATTTAGAGATTAACAAATTAGCTGCAAGTTTGTCTTCCGCAGATATTGATATTTGCTTAAAGTACGTCTTCAAAGGAATGGAATTTCCCGATTTTGCTGCGAGCTGCAGCGCTATTCTACTAACATGGCATAAAGCCGTATGCTTATTTTTTTTAAAAAAATTTAGATTTTTTAATTTTTTAATTTTTCTATAGTTTAGTACTTTCAAAGTTTAATTCTTAATATATTAGTTTAAATTTTAATTATAATTCCCAATAAGTAATTTTCTTAAATTTTTTTTTTTTAAACTTATTAGATATTTTTAAATATATAGAAATTTTAAGTCCGCTATTATGCGTTACTATATATTTTTTAAAAAAAATTATAAATTTTATATGGTTTAGTAGAAACTAGCGTGAATCTTTATTATAGGCGCAATAAAAAAATTTATTAAAGATTTATATTTAGTTAGTAATAAAAATAACTATTTTTTCTGAATTATGTATAATATATTCTTTTGATCTTCATATTTTGAATTATTTTTTTTAAATTAATAATTTATTATTTTTTATTTATTAATGTTAATCGATCACTTTTTTACTCAGCAGTTGTAATGAATAAGTCTTCTCACTTTACTAAAAATTAGAGTAACATTAAAAAAAAATTATTTTTTAGTAATTTGTGTCGTAAGTTTTATTACTAAAACTTAACCGTAAGTATTATGGCAAATTAATTATAATTTTGTAAAAATTAAAGTTTTATAAAATTATACTGCGGTTGGAGCAGGCGGCTTCGTCGCAGCACGTTGCAGTCTAGTCCAGGCTTCGGCTATCGACTATAGACGGTTGCGTCTAACGGTAGTAATACTAGCAATAGTATAGGCTACTGTTGAACCTCCTTGACTGACTGTTGGCTTAGCTAATTGTCAGTTTGGCTGCAAAACCCAGCAGTGCTGGTTTCTATACTAGGTATAGTCTAGTATAGTAGCAGCATTATGGTTGGCTTCGGGCCAGCTGTGGGCTGGTGTGACTCTTTAGGGTCTTTGATCCTTGGGTTGCATTCGGTTCCGGTTGGCTCGACGCTAAAATCCGTAGTGCTTGTTCCTATGCTATATTGGGCCTAGTATAGAAGAGACACTGTTGGTAAGGGTGTTACTAGCTAGTATTATATATATATTGATACGCGCGAGCCCAAAAAATAAAAATGTATTTTTTAAAAAAAATTAATTACACTGAAATTTTGTACTAATTTTAAATAATTTATAAATATATTTTAGCAAAAAAACTAAAAGTAATTTAAAATATATTAATTAAAAATTATACGTAAATATTAAAAATAATCAAAAAATAATAATAGTAAACAAAAACGATTATATTATATAAAATTTGTAATTATTAATTATAGAAATGAAAATTTAAATAAATTAAATTTTGTAAATGTTAATTATAAAAATCGAAATTTTAATTTTAATTTTTTTTTTTTTAATTTTATCATTTGTTTGATTTAATTATAGCTTGTGGATGCCGGCGGTGAAGGGGCCATCATGCGGGTGTTGACAGATCGAAGTCACTGCGTTTAAATTAGACTTTTATAATACAATAAAATCGTTAGTGAAATCATCAAATAAATATCACTTAGAAAACTTTTAATTAACAGTTAAAATCGAAGTCGCTGTGTTTAACTTCGACTTTTATATTATAAATCGTTAATTAGTGAAATCAATTCTTTATATCTCATTCTATATAAATAATTATTATTTTAAATAATAAAAACAGTGAAAAAACGAAGTTACCGCTTTTAACCTCGACTTTCATAATTATAATAAATCTTTATTAGTAGGCGTCTGTTTAAAAAAAAAATTAGTTTTTTTTAACTGAAGCTCTGATACCAGTTTAGCGCGTTTCCTAATTTAGAACTATTATACATTTAGTAATACTTCTTGAGCTTAACTATTAAAATTTCTGCTTGAAGCCTAAATTCAGAAAGCAATTCAGTATCTTTTTTTTTCGGGAGTGCTTTGACAACCAGGTTAGTTATTGCAGCTAAGCAAATCTTGTCCTTAGTTCATTTTTCGTGACCTTTTTCTTCTATTAACTTTTCAAATGACTTTTTACTCCGATGCGAATACTTACATACTAAGCTTCGTAAAAATCATGGTAATTGAACAATCCCACTCTAGTCTAATAAAAAGTAAAACTTTTACTAAAAATAAAGAGAAAAAAAAAAATTGACCTGTCAAAACTGCTAAGCTAATTTTTTATAATTTTTATATAATAATACACTCTCTAGAGTAGCTCTCATCTTATTTAGATTTTATAAGTTTTTTCTGAATTTAGCTAAATTTTGTACTATAGCTTACGGTTAACTTCCTAGCTTATTTCTCTCTTTTAAAATTTTTGTTTTCCTGTCATGGGGCTCACTGTTACTTGCATCGAATGAACTAATCAATCCTTAGACGGACAATTATATCGCTTTAGTAGTTAAAGCGTTCAAATTTAAAACAAAATTTTGTATATATGAAATTAACGCCTGCAAACAAATTGTAAAACAGGTGGCATAAGGACTAAATAAAAACTGAAAAGTTGCACGACTCTGATAAAAGCGCCAAAACTATGGAATTGTCCATAGGGCGTCCTCTTTACAAAATTCCCTTTCTTTTAAAAAAACGTCAAATTTAAAACTGTAACTAAAATTTTTTTATAATAGGCTTAAAAAAATATTCCACTACACTAAATTTTTTTTATAAATTTTAAATTTATAGTCATTTCGTAATGGGAAAAAAGTGCAACTGCGAGTTTATTGCATTTTTTTGCTCGTTTTTTCCCGCTAGTACTTAACAAGCTGTGCAGAGCTACGGCGGATTATCCACTATTTATTGGATCCTTTTGATCACAAATGGGTACCAAAGATTGTAAAAATGGCTCAACGGGCCCATTTAGTTTAACTGCAAGAATTTATAGTCCAAATTTATTAGACACCATTTATTCTTATAAGCAGCTAAATACAAAGCGAGTCACCAATTTTTTTAATTGATCCTTTTAACACATTTAGACACCAAACAAGGAAAAAATCGACTTTAACGGGCCTATTTAATTAAATTGCACGGATTTACTGACACCATTTTTACTTATAACAGCCAAAAAAATAGGAGGCGAGAGCAATTATAAACTTTTAAACAGGAGCAAATAATTTTTTGGCCCCTTTTAACCTCATTTGGATACCAAAGAATGTTAAATGACTTATGGGGCCCATTTAGTTTAATTACAAGAATTTTAAATGTAAACAGTTAATGTGATACCATTTATTCTTAGAGCAGTCAAATAAATTATATAGCTACAAAGAATGGTCAATAGATACAGGAGAGTGCCCAATTTATCCTGCGTCGGATTTGGGAGAGGCGAACATCCGACCCAGAGGACTCAGTCACGTGCTGTTTCCGATAGAGCAAGTCCACGCAGTTCGACTCAAGTTCATGGAGTCCTTAGAGAAAAGATTATATTTTTTTAAAAAAGTGTATTATACTTATTTTTATAATGTAAATTTATTAAAAAAAATTTAAATTCCCATGAAAAGTACTTTCTTTACAAAATAAAAGTTTGTGTATTATTATTTTATTATAATTAATAATATTATATATATTATTGTTATTATTATTACTTTATATTTCTATTATATTATTATTGGATTATAAATATTTTTTATTTATTAATATTCTTTGTATATTATTTTTCTTTACCCTGCAAAAGTTGGCAGCAGTCCTCCATAGTAAACACTAACGCGTTTCGTTGGCGGCATATCTTAGAAAAATAATTAATAAATATCAAAAATGGCTTCAAAGTCAGGATTCCAAGGTGGCTAAAATGAACCCAAAATAAAATTGGTTCGCTTTATGCAAAAGATGCCCTTTTAATAAACTCGCATAATAAAAATAATAATGATAATAATATTAATATTAATATTAATAATGATGATAATAATAATAATAATAAAATAATGAAATATTTATTACTTCAAAAAGTTCCCAAAGTTTTTCTAAGATAACTTTGCCATATTTGGCCCTTTAACAGTGAAATAAATAGTAATATAATAATAGTAATGAATAATAAGAAAGAATTTTATATATTTTACTTTATAATTTTTTATATTAAAAACGTTTACAGTTTATTAATAAGAAAACGAACCAACATGATAACCCTTGTAAAAATTTCACTAAAAAAATTGTATAAGTTTAAAAGACAAAAATTCTTATATAAATAACTTCATTAGAAAATTTATATTTTTTTAAGAAATGAACCAATAAAAATAGTTCCAGTAAAAACTTTATTCACTAAAAAAGTTGTATAAATTGAAAATATTATAATAGTAAATGAAAATTTTCTTGTAAATTACTACATTAGATTATTAAAAATTTTTTATGAAGTTAATGAACCAATAAAAATAATTTTTAAAAACTTTTTCACTAAAAAAATTGAATAAATTAAAAACAAGAATAAAAGCATAATTTTAAAATATAATTTAAATTATCATATTACGAAGTGAACCAATAAAAATTAATCTTGTTAAAACTTTTTTTCACTAAAAATTTTTTAATATTTTTGTAATATTAATGAACCAATAAAATACAATTTTTATAAACTCTTCATTAAAAAAATGTACAAATTTATAATGCAAAATTTTTATAAATTTTACTTCAAAAAGAAAATTTATATATTTTTATAAAGTAAATGAACCAATAAAAATAATTCCTGTAGAAACTTTTTTCCTAAAAAGGGCTTACAGAACTTTTAAATTATATTTTTTAAAAAGTTTGTATTTTGTAAACATTAAGATTTTATAAATAAATAAATGAACACAAATCATAATAATCCTTGTAAATACTTTTTCACTAAAAAAATTGTATAAATTAAATAATTGAATAAGTGTAAAACTTTTTAAATATTTCCATTACAAAAATAAACCATTAAAAATAATACTAGTAAAACTTTTTCACTAATAAGGCGTAAACCCAAAACCGAATAATAATAATAATAACGAAAAATTGTTATATTTACTTTATAAATGTAAAAAATATATGAACCGATAACATTTTATTTTACGAAAATTTATATTATTTTAATGAGAAATAAACCAATCGTAATAATTTTTATAAAAACTTTTTCACTAAAAAAGGCGTAAATCCAAAATATTATTTATAATAAATTATAATAGCACCTTCCTTCACGTGCTTTTATTATAACCAAAATATGCATAACTGCCTTTTTCAGATTTTCTTGATCCCGAAAAGCTTCACTAGTGAAATACGCCAGTAGCAAAAAAAAATTAATAAATAAAAGTTTTACTCATAAAGAATCATATTTAAGGCGCAATAATGCTCCAAAATTTTTAAGCGAGGAAAACAACGAAAGTCTTTTTCGCTCAACACAGCAAACTAGTAATAAAAGATGCATTTTAAAATATAATTTCTGAGCAAACATGTGGTTATTGACCATTCCATGGATGCGATTGGCTGCTTCAAAGCTCTTATCGGATTCGTCCATAAGTTGATCAATAACTTTAACGACATGGTCTTGCCAGTGGCCTTTCCAGAACCACCTAAACATAATAAATTTATATAAAAAAACTTAAAATTATATAAGTTAAATAAAAATAAGTAAAAATTTTAAAAATATATCAATAAGCATAAAATATATAAATATATAAAGGAAAATATTAAAAATAAATATAAATATATAAGAAATAATAAAAAAAATATAAATATATAAACTATAAAAAAAAATATAAAAAAACTTTAAATATAAAATATATATACAATAAATAAGAAAACTATAAAGAAATATAAAGTATATATAAATATATAAAATATAAAAATAAACCGTAAGAAAAAATAAATTTATATATATAATTAAATTATAAATAATAACAATATATAGAAAATTTCATAAAATATATTAAGTATAAATTTATATAAAGAAAAATAAATATAAAATCTATAAATATAAAAATATAAAAAAATACATTATAAAAATATAAATGAAGTATAAATAAATATAATATAATATAAAAAATATATAAATAAAAAAGGTATTTAGTAATATAAAAATATATAAATAAATAAATAAAACTATATAAATATTTAGAAAAGATAAGAAAATATATATAAAAAAACTGTGAAATATATAATTATATATAAAATATTAAGAAAATATAATTAATATTTTAAAACTATAAACAAATATATTAAAAAAATAATTATAATATATGTTAATATAAAAAAATAAATATAAAATATATAAACATCAATAGAATTAAAATAATATTTAGAATTATTAATATAAAAAATATGAAATATACAAAATATATATAATATATTAGAAATACAAAAATAAATAATATATATAAATATAAAAAAATTTAAAATAATATATAAATTTTAATAAAAATGAATAGAAAACCTCAAAGCAGAGCAAAAGTGATTATTCTTTAATGCGGTATTTCCGTGGAAAAGACAAATGGCATTATCTTCACAATAATAAAAAATATTCATAAAAAATTATGAAATTTACATAAAAGTTGTTAATAATCGAAATTATACAATAAGGAAGTAATAATTTCAGTTAAAAAGTTATTTTCACTAAAAACAGGAACAAACATTGGAACAGCAAATAATAAGTAAAAAGGCACGAACAACAAAAGTTTATGCTAAAATGCTATGAAATGTATAAAAGTTAATAATTATTTGGATTATTCGAGAAATAAATATAAATTATAAGAAAAAAAGTTACAATTAAAAAATAAGACACTCTACCCCAGCAAATCCGAAAACAAAAATTTTATATAAGAAATAAAAATAGAGAAAAGGCACGAATAGCAACACTTCTCGACGAGCCCAAAGTACAAGCAAAGTTCCAAAACTTTCCTGACTTTGAGCTGATGCGATTGCGCCAGCGCGTCCACGTGGTTTCGAAACTCCACTTTTCCTTTTTCACCGCAATATTTCAGATAATCGGCGCCAATCTTAGTTATTTGGTTCGGTATATTAATATGCTTTCCAAAAGCGTTATTCTCTTATATTTTTTTACATTCATTAAAAATTTTGACAAACTTTTGCTTTAAAACTAGGGGATTACTTAATTTTTTTACTACTTTCATAAATAATATATTTTTTTAATAATAAATTATGCCACAAAATTAGTGAATTACTTATTCTTATTACTTTCATTAAATATTATTTTTATATATTTTAAAAAAAATTGACAATAAAATTAGTGAAGAGCTTATTTTTTAACTACTTTCATCATATTTATATATTATCTTTTATAAATAAATTTAACTATAAAATTAGTGAAGTTCTTATTTTTAAAATATATAAAATATTTTTAATGAATTTAAAAATAAAAATAGAAGTTAATGTTTTGAAGTACTTTCATCAAAATATTAATATATTATATATTAAATTATAAATATTAGCTAAAAAATTAATGAATTTCTTATTTTCCACTACTCTCATTATTAAAAATATATTATTATATTTATGCATTTTTTAAAAAAACCTGCCACATGCCATAACTATTATCGCGGAGAAGTACGTTAGCATAAGCCACTAGTAAATCTTCTCGAAGGCTTTAAAAATAATAAAAAGAAATTACTCAATATTTTTAGATACTAAAATATACAGATGTAATAATCATAATAAAAAAGTTACGCTTTTCCCTCCGCAACTACGGAAGAATGGCCACTAGTAATAATCAGATCGAATAAATGTGCAGTAAACCACGTGTTCCCATACTCTTGGCATAATCTTATTGGATAACAAAGTCGTAAAAATTTATAAATAAAAAAATGAAAAATCAAAAAACGCGTGTTCTATACACTTGTAATAATCTCATTGGATTTCGAAATAAATAAAATTTATTAACTGAAATATACTAAAAAAAATAGTGAGCCACGTGGTCCATAAGTTTGAAATTATCTTAATGGATAATTATAACATTAAAATTATGAAACTATGAAATAATGAGAATAGAAAGTCACGTGGTTTCATACACTTGAGATATTATCAAAAATCGATAATATTAAAATTTACAAAACAAATAAAATTAGAAAAAAATATTGGCTCATGTGGTCCCGTACCTTTGTAATATCATTGGATAGTAAAATTCATTGATGAAACCATAATAATTATAATATTAATAAAAATTAAAGTAAATGAAACAATAAACAATATATTAATAACTTTAAAAAAAATCAGCAAAAAAAATAGTGAAAGAAAAAGTAAACCACGTGTTTCGATCCCTTTGAATAAAAAAATATTTGATAATAGAATTATTAAAACTTAATATTCAAAATAAAAACTTTAAAAATAGATCAAAAAAATAAAAAACTTTTTTATATTAAAAAATCAACAAAGAAATAATGATTTTCTAAAAAAAAATGAATGAAAGTAGAATAATAATAATAATAAAATATAAATAAAAACCTCAAAACTTCAAAAGGCTCGTTTTTTAGCGCAGCAGTCACAAGAAAATCAAAAGTCTATAATTAATATTTTAATTTTTTTTATTTAATACTATCCTTAAATGTTATTATTATAATTATTATTTTATTTTCTATTAGTTATTTATTATTTTTGAGTATTATTACTATTAAGATTATATTATTTTTTAGTTACAAGTATTATTACTATTATTTATAATAATTTATTTACTTATTACCATTTTTTATAGTTTAAATAAATTGCGTTATTATATTAATTTTTTATTAATTAAAAGAGGTTTATCTTAATATTATTATAAATTATGATAAATTTACTACTTATAGGTTTCGTTATTGTTATTTATTTGCCTGTAATTCTTTATTTTGTTATTATTAATTGTAAATTATTTATTATTTACTTGCTTTTAACTATTTATTTAATTGTTGTAATTCAATATAATTTAGTTACAATTTATAAATTTTATTATAATTATTATTTTATTTTATTTTATTATAATTATTTTTAAGTATTATTATTAATAAGATTTCATTATTTTATTTACAAATACTATTATTTTTTATATTTTTTATATAAGTTTGTGTGATTATAATAATTTTTAATAACTTTTTTAAAATATATTTTCTTATTATTAATTACAACTTAATTACCTCTGCGCTATTCGTGCCAATTATAAAATAATGATGCAATTTACATAAACAAACACCAAATTTAATACAATTTTTGAGTTTATATATAATAATTCGCCGAAAGTTTTACAGTTATACTTTTTGTAGATAAATTCTTATTAAAATAAAAAGATAAAATTAATTTTTTTATAGTTTTTCTTTATAATAAAAATAACATTACAGTCATTGGATACATAAAAACAACTTAATTGGTAGAAAAAATAATATATTTTGGGGGATATAAAGAGTTAATAAAAAAAAAGAAAAAAAAGATGAAGAATTGGCGCGCATTATTTAATTGCACAAAATTAACTGATAAAAAAATTGAATGTTTTTAAAGTAATTGTATTGGTTATAAAAGAATACCTCACTAAACGTTTTTTAGTAGAAAGTGGCTTTAATGAATATGAAAAATATATTTTACTAATAGGTTTCCTTAAAAGTACAACGTTTATTTATCAAGAAGAAAAACAGCTTTACTGGAGCTTAAAAAATTATATGGGTAGAATTTCTTAGCTTTCGGGAGGGTATTATAAATTTTTAATATATACTCAAAAATGGGGGGAAGTATTGATTGCACAAAATTTAATGATAAAAAAAATTCCCCCATAAACTTTTTGTAATAAGTAAACGCGATGGGCGGTGAACGGTGTACATTCAGCGAATCGGATGCATCTGCCTGCCAGCGAGGGACGAATTGATCCAATTCGGTGAACTTTACAGTACAATCCACATAACATAAGTCCCCAACAATCATGTAATACCTAAAAAAAGCAATTATTATAATAAAAAGATTTATAATATAAGTTAAAAAATTAAACTATCATTATTCGATAATAAAATTCGAATAAAAAGATTTAATTAGATTGGTAATCCAATTAAAATTAAATTTACTATTATTATTTATGCTTAGCCCAACCACCCCTACATTCGTATAGGCCAAGCAAATTTAAAAAAAAAATTTCAATAGTTTACAATAAAATATTTTCGCGCCAACACTATTATTAAGCTATTTTAATTATGAATTTCTTACCCTTGAAAGTTAATAACTTTCTTATCATTATTTTATAAAAAAAAGTATATATATAATATGTTTAAAGCTATTTGTTAGCAATTTTAATAAAACCGCCAAAAATTATTCATAATGTTAATGGTCATTGCCCCCAAAAGGCTTTCATAATTAAAAAAATAAACAATATCATAACCAAATAAATATTCCAATGCAAAAGTTTTTCATTTTTATTACCAATGAAGTTTCCATAAATAAAAAACCAACATTTATTTCAGCCAATCAAATATATTAATATAAAATGTATTTACTATACTGCAAACTTTTATTGGGTAGGAAGTTTTTATATATCAGAATCCAACATTATATAAGCCAATTGTATTGGTGCAAAGTTTTTTATGTTAAGCTGAAAATTACCATTTTTCTTAAATTCGAATTAATTAAAAGACTTTTCATATATAGAAAAAAAAATTATTTAATCCAATCAAATTTACTAATGGAATTTTTTAACGAATTAAAAATTATCCATTAGTCAAAAAAAAGTTCACAATAGAAAAAAGACAAAAATTATATAAGTCAATCGGATATATCAACGAAATTTTTTTTAATTCATATTCATCATATTTAACATTATTCATTGACCAATAACTTTAGATAAAGAAAAACTTCAGCCAATCAAATGTACGCACCAATGCAAAAATATTTTTAATTATATTGAAATTTAGAATGATCCAGAGTATAAACCATATTTGGCACTGAACATTCCATATATAGAAGGCAACAGGCAATCAAACAAAACAAAACATAAAGTTATTTAATTATAAAACTTAAATCACAAAAAAATTTTCTACATATAGAAAATGAGCCAATCGAATGTACCAAAGCTAAAAAAATCAAGTAAAGCTTTCATTGGATAAAAAACATTCCATATATAGAAAACAACAATAATCTCAGCCAAGCAAAGTACCAATGGAGAGAATTTCTTTTTATTTCGAGTTCATCTCCGCTCAGAATCTTCAACACCGAAACATAATAACTTTCCTGCTCGCCCGCTCGTAAAAGTTCAGAATAGCATCGCTCCTTCCATCTTCATTATAAATAATATCGTATTTAATTGATAAATAATCAAATTTTAAAATAAAAAAAACGAAATAAATTTCAATGTTTTTACTGAAAGTAAATATTATTTATAAAATATATATAAATTTACTTTTCGTAGTGAGCAAAATCAACTCTTTTTGACCAATCAGTAAACCATTCAGGCATTTCACTAAAAAGTTCGCAAATAATTTCGTGTTGGGAAGCATCAAAAGTCTGCGCCACCAAAGAAAAGAAAAATCGTTATAGAGTGTGAAGTGCACATTTAAGCAACAAGTGCTCTTTGAACACACGAGTGACACGTGATATGTAGGAACGGGAAAGTGGATGTCACGTGACCAATCGTTCTTTGTTCAGTAATTTTAATGCTTCTCTTTTAGCGCCTCGCAAAGTCAACAATTTAAACCGCGTTAGCAAATCCTTCTCTTTTTCCTCCTTTTTCATTAGAAATTGATAATAAAAAACTTTTATAAATTCATAATAAATAATGGAAATTATAAATTAATAATTTTATAATATAAAAAAAAAAGTTGAGAAAAAGTGAGAAAAAGAAAATATAAATATAAATAATAAAAATGGTATAAAAAAATTTAAAGAAAAGTAAATATAAAAATATAATAGGAAAAAGTTTAAACAAAATAATAAAATTAAAAATAAAAATTTTTTTAATAATTATAAAAAAAGTAAATATAAAAATAAAAAAAAAATTTTTATAGTTTTCTAAAAAAAAAAAAAGTAAAACTTCATACAAACAATAAAAAAGTTATAAAAAATTTATATAATAAAAAAAGTTTTTTTTAAAAAAGATAAAAAAAATTATATAATAATAAGTTATAAAAAATAATTATAAATATTAAAGTAAAGCAAAAATAAAAATATACTAAAAAAAAATTTTAAAGTAAAAAAAATTATATAATAAAAAGTTATAAAAAATATATAAAATTAAAAAAAAAAAATATAAATATAAAAAAAGTAACAATAAAAATATATTTAAAATTTTTTATTATAAAATGTATAACTAATTTTTAATTTTTATTGAAAAAATGGTAAATATAAATATTAATATAAAATATTTAAAATATTTAATCATTTTTTTTTCTTTTTTAAAAAAATTTAAATTTTAAAAAAAATAAAAAAAAAGGAGAAAAAAATTGTTTATAAGCAATAAAAAGTTATATAAAATAATAAATTCAATATAAAAAAACTTATAAATATTAAAAAAAAAGTAAAAAGTTTTAGGAATATATATAAAATGTAAAACTATTTTTCAATTTTATTAAGAAAAAGTTATAAAAAAAATAAAAAATTGAGAAGAGTTTATATAAAAATATAATAAATAAATTTTTTTAATATGCACAAAAAAATTTTGATTTTTTTAAAATAAAATTTACTTCTGAACTTATATTCTGTACTTCACTTAACTCATATTGGACTAAAATAATCTTAAAAAACGATCGTCATAGTAAAATAAAATATTTTAAATAACTTTGAAACTAATTTTTAAATATAAAAAAAGTATTTATAAATTATTTGTAATTTACTCTGAAGTTAAAATTAAATAAATTATAATTTAAATTACCCAGAAAAAAAAATTTCAAAATAACTAAATAAAAAAAGAGATACAGTATTGACTATCAAGAGCCCTTTATTGGCCTTTTTAAAGATCGTGTACAACAAAATTTATTGCAAAAAAATTAGAGTTAAATTTTGCAGGAAAATCGTGTTTCATAGATTTCCTACTGAAAAAAAATTCCAAAATTAAAAATTTATAAAATTTTAAAAATTCAGCAACTCTTATAGAACAATTTTTGGTATAAATAAATTTATTAAAAGAAGGAAATGAGAATTTCGTCAACGAATTTACTAATAAATATTAAGTAAAATGAATTACTTAAATTTTTGCAAAACTTTAACAGTATTAAATTGATATTAAAAAAAGAGTTAATAATATATTTTTAATTACAAAAAAAAATCTACAAATTTACACTAAAAAATTTATAAGGGCTATAAATACCAAAAAGAAAAAAAATCAAATTTTTAAAATTTACTTCTAAAAATTTAAGTACAGAAAAAAATTCAACTTTAAAATTGTTAGAGACCTTATAAATTCCAATAGTCCAAAAAAAAAAAGATTTAGTTTTAAAAATTAATTTTCTTCCGAAAAATCAAACAATAAAATAATTTAAAATTTTTCAAAATAAAATTTGGTAAGAAACTATAAACTTTCAGTACAAAATAAGCATCAAAAAAAAAATAAAGAAAAAATCTCGTGTTACAATGGAATTTTTACTAAAATATTAATTACAAAAAATATATTACTTAATTAAATTTTTAAAATATTTTTCTAAAGCTTAATAGCAAAAAATTAAAATTAACTTAAAAAAAGTTCAATACTAACTTACTACTAAAAATATTGACAATTTTTTTTGCAAGGAAATCTGGTGCCACAAATATTTTTCTACTTAATTTTTTAAAAAAAGTAAAAATTTTTAAAAGTTTAGTAGAAATTCATAAATTTTATTAGTATAAAAGAAATTTTAATAGAAAAAAAAAAGAAATTTCTAATAAAAAGTAAGAAAGACCCACCTCAGAAAAACAAACCTCCAGCCATTTAGCAAGATGGGGCCCGGCACGTGCCCCTACAGAAACCAATTTTAGTATTATTATAAAAAAAGCTTATTATTTAAAATGATAATATAATATTATTATAGCAAAAAAAGATAAAAAATAAAAAATTAAATTATATTTTAAATGCCTGGAAACAAATAAAATTAAATTAGAAAATAACTTTTTAAAAAATTTCAATTGGCGTTTAAATTTAGAATTAATAAATTACTAAAAACTTAAAGAAAAATAACAAATAAATTTAAAAAAAATTATAAATTAAATTGAAATGAAAAATTAAGTAAACCGTAACTTTTTGTAATAAATATTACAATTTCCTTAAAATTTATGTGTTAACCATCTCAAATTATATATTTTTAAGTTTTAATATAATAAAAAAAGTTAGAATAAAGTTTTTTAAAACCTGCTGGAGGAATTGTGAATAATTGTTCGCAAAGGTACCAAATTTTTGACAAAGAAAAAAAAATTTGAAACTCTGTGGAATCTTTTTCAAGTTTTTGGCAGGCAAAACATAAAAAAGAAAAATATCTTAATAAAAAAAATTAATAATATATAATTTAGTAAAAAAAAAAAAAAAAAAGGAATTCAAAAATTGCCTTGAACTAGTTTCAGATATAAATTTCATTCTCGAAAAAGAATTTTCTAAAGATTTTTTTTATTATCATTACATTCTTTAAAAAAAAATTTATTTAACCATTATAAAGATGAAAGTTTTCTTTAAAGGCAATAAAAGAAATATGAAAGTGCTGGTAAAGTTGTCTAATAACTGAAGAAGTGAGGAATTGATACTCTTGAAATAATTCTGAAACAAAAAAATTTTAAAAAAAATGAATAAAAATAAAAGATTTTTTAAGAAACCAGAAGTTGAGGCAGAAGGAGAAGAGCTTTCTAACAGCTTTTTAAAAAAAAAGTTAATAATAATTCTTTTCTTTTAAAATTAAAAATTTCAAAAATATAATAATTTTGGAATAAAAAATATTAGTAGTATATATTTTTTTTTATGGAGATTTATAACGTAAAATAATAATTAATATAAAAGGATGAATAAAAAATAATTAAATAGATAATCTTTTTTTAGAAATGAAATACAAAGCAAAATAATAAAAAAAACGCGAGAATAAAAAAAAGATAGTAAATAATTTTTTTATTGAATAAAATTAATAACAAGGATAAAAGTTTTTTATAATAAGTATTTTTTTTAAGATGATATATTAAGTAAAAAAAATAAAAAAATAGTAACCTTCGATACATGAGAATTATGGTTTTCCATAATTTAAAAATAAACAAAACAATAAAGCAGTAGGGCAAAGTGATGCGTTGCCCTCCATTTTTTGTTTTTCTTAGTACCTCTGCTTATGCTTTGTGCGGTTTGTGAAGAACTTAAAGATAAAGGAAGAAATAAATGATATAACATATTTATAACCTTAATATATTAAAGTTAACTAAAAAAATGTTATACACTTGAGAAAAATAGAAAATAAACTTTATCAAACTTTTTTTAACTATAAAATTTATTAGTATAAAAGTTAGGAAGGCATCTGTTTATTGAAAAATATCATAAACTTTAGAAAAATAGCCTTTAAAATTATCTACAAACTATTTTTTAATAAAAATTTTACACGATATGTGTTTATATTTAAGTTTTAAAAAAATTTTAGTTTATAATAAAAATACTGTAATCTTACAAAAAATAGCTTATCAGAATTATATAAAAACTTTATTGAACATTTTACAAAAGATTTGAGATATTCCTAACTTTTCATAAGAATATTAGAGTAAAATTGTCTACAAAATAATTAACTTTTTACGAACGATATATAATTTTTTTAACTTTTATTGCAGAAAAGTTTATTTAAAATTATCACGTTAACTTAAAAAAAATAACGTATACACGTTACCTACAAACTTTGTTCAAAATTACTAACAAATATGTTTTTAGCTTTTTCGAATAAAAAAAGGTTTATTTAAAAATATTATATAATAAAGAAAAATAACATATAAATGTTATCTACAAACTTAGTTGGTAGTATAAAAGTTAAAAAAAAAAAAAAAAAAAAGAAAAGGCATCTTTCTTTTCAATAACCATACTAAAACAAAAAATAAGTAGTAAAGAGATAATAAGTATCTTCAGGGGGAAGTGGAAATGAAAAAGATATTATAAAATCTTTTACAAGCTTCCTTTAATAAAATAGAAGTTTAAAGTTTATTTTTTAAAAAGAAATGTTTTTTAACGTTAAATTTTGAAAGAAGTTTATTTATACTTCTCAGAAGAAGTAACAAGCAAACCTTTAAAGTGAGCTTTAAAATTGTTTAATTAAATCACATATCCTTCAACTTTTATTAGAAAATCTTTTAAAAATATCTAAAGGGCGTTTAAAGTTTAAATGTTTTTTTAAAAACTTTTTTAAAGTTAATAATAAACAATACTATTAAGAAAATAGAACTACATATTATCTTTTTATAAAAAAGTTGTGACAAATTATTTTTATAATTTTTATGATATATAATTCTCTTAAAATGTGCTATAGCTCAAGCAACACGACTCTATTTTAACAAAAACAGAAATTATAAAACGAAACATTAAGTAAAAGCTTGAAAGAAAGACGTAATATATTTCCACACTTCTAAAATTAAATATTCAAAGTAAGTTTTTATACCCAATAACACTATTAACTTAATTACTACACATACACAAACTATACGAGTGAGCAAAATCTTATCCTTGAAAATTTCTAAATAAACGTTCAAAAGTCAAAAATATAGATAATGGGTTAAAGATAACTGAAACAAATATAGCAAAGATCAAACTTTATATTCATTTTTATCACTATATACTAAATACAAAAGTAATCTTTTTATTATAACATTATACCAAATTAATTTTTGTTACTGTGTTGTTACATTCTTTACTGTTTTTTATATTTATAACAATATTCTTTATACTATTATTTTTTTTCTAAAGATTTTAAAGTAGTACTATAAAATAAATGAAGAAAAAAAATTACAAAAACTATTCACTATATATAAATACGAAATTATTAAGCAAAATTATTAAACTTAGGATATAATTATTAATAAATACGAATTAATATTTCTTTATAAAAAATATTTTATACAATCATTTTTTTGTTGTATAGTAACCCCGTTTTTAGTTCGTTAATAAGTACAATATATCAGATTTGTGGGTAATAAAAATCGTAGATATATTGTATAATTATATGTAAAGTAAAATATAAGAAAATATAGTGTCAGAATTTATATATAACAAAAGTTATAAATGTGAAAAGGGATATACGTAGAATAAAAGAAGATTACACCCGTATGGAACGACAAAAGTTTTTCGAATTAGTATGCATTGCTTGGTTTATAAAGGAGTTACAATACTAATCAAGCAAGATAAAAATGCTTTTGAGTTTACGATATATTTATTATAGGGAAAGTATGAAATTTTACAAGATACGCGAGAGTCAATTGTGGTTCAAATTTCTGTGAAATGTCACAATTATTCTTTTTAAAAGATGGTTAATTTTTTTAAAAACCTTAAAGTGTAAATCGTACTATTATGATATTCCTTTTAAAATTATAAATAGAATTTATATACCTATGACAAAAGTATTAAGTTTTTTTATTAGAGCTTGAGCGTGAGGATAGAATGATAGTTTTTTTCAGTTGTCTGTAGATTTAATTATTAATTTTAGTGTTCATTAAAGCTTTAATTCTCGCTAATTGGGAACTGCTTTCTTTTTTAAGTATTTATTATACTAGTGATTCTTCAGTGTATAGATAGTACTTCCATTTGTCTATAAGTAAATTTTATAAGTTCTTAAAAACTTAATAAGAACTTTATATATGCCGAATAAAAGGCGCACCTTTAATATAGATTATACTACTAAATAAAACTGTTTAGAAAATATTTATACCAAAAGGCTATTACAAAAATAGCAGATTACCTGTTAAGCCTAATGTTTATTCTAATATAACTCAGCGGGTTCATGACTGGAGTGTATGAAAATAAGAACAGAAGGAGGCACAATAAAGTGGAAAACGAGAGACGCAGAGAGAAGACATTTTTTTGCCAGCCGGTTTGGCTGGATTTAAAACAGAAAAAAGTTTAAGTGTTTTTTATATATTGCTTCAAATAAGTTTATTTCATTAATGTTGTTTAATACGCATCGTTTTTTATTGGCATAGAATTCACCATCGTTTATTAATTGGTGTAAGAACTTTTTTATTATTTTTACTTAAGTTTTTTTGTACCACAGCGTGGAGCCTGTTAACTAGTAAAGCTATTTTTGCAACTATGGTTAGCGCAGCATTACACGCTTAAAACATTCCTGATAATCAGGGTTAAAAAGATTATAAGAAACATACACAAAAATGGAAACAATCCAAAAATCTAATTAAAAATATATATAACCACGCAAACCATAACATGGATTTATAATACAAAAACACCGAAATATAATAAAATAAAAACTAAAATACAATAACACAAAACGCATTAAACTAAACAAAAATTTATTAATTCAAAGAATGCTCCCGAGAGTAGATTTTCATATTTTATCTTAATTTTTGTGTATGTTTCTTATAAGATGACAGCACAAGAATGGAAGGGGAGACATTGTACTACTATATCAACAATACTGCACTAGACAATTTTCAATAATAGACAGATATATAAATATTACTGTATAATTTAAAAAAAAAAAATACTAACTCTACAGAGGAGAGGAAATGATAGCCCCTGCAAAAGCTCCTCTGTAGTTATACTAGGTGACCCTTGATGCAAAAACTTGGGGCTATGTTATTGTGATATTGAAAACCACCATAAAATTATTTATTTCATAAAAGAAAGTAAAAACTAAAAATTCTAATTTTTTCTTTATAATAATTATAAGTAAATTATATTTTATATGGCACTCTTATTATAATTATAATTCGAAGGGTTAGTGCTGTAACCGGAGACAGTGTAAATTAATATCCATATTAAAAAATTAGTAATAGGTTTTCTGAAACAAAAATATACTTAAATACACCTCTTCTGTAGTTAAATATGAGCGTATATACTAGTAAATAAGGATATATTAATAATAAACACAGATTTTTTGCTTCTCGTTTGCTTTACACTTCATAAATATTGAATTGCACAAGAGTTAAGTTATTTATTTGATTAATAAATAAAGTTGTAAAAAAAAAATTTTTATCTAGAAACATCTAAAAAAAAAAGTTAATTTTTTTTTGAAGCCGATTTTATTTTTTATTATATTTTTTTTAACGTAACTTGAAAGTTGTATTCTCTATAGAACCGTATCATATAACAAGTAATTTATTATGTCTTCAATGATATTTTTTTGGAAAAAACTTAATTTAATTTTATTTTTAGTTTGTATATGTTCAGAAAGTTTTTTTTCTATTTTACTACTTAAAAGTTATTAATATTATATTTTTGGTATGAAGGGTTCGGATGTAAAACTCTCCAACTTTTAACAATATTCTTACAAAGTATAAAAATTAGTAGCTAGCAAAGTGTAAATAATTTTTTTAGTATTCCATTGACTTTAAATTAAGTATACTTTCTTTTTGACTAAAATATCTTAGTTAACCATACATTTATAATTTAAACTTTTAAGGTTTTTCTAATTAATAATGCATATATGCATGTTGTTGGCTTACAAGGATTTTTCTTTTCAATTAACAAAGTTTGTCGTGACTTTTTACAATTAGTAAAATATAATTAGTTTATTGTTTTGGATTGTATTTTATGCTACTTTTATTCTTTTCAATGCGTAAAGTAGTAATATTTAATAGTTTCATATCAGGTCCCTATTTTATTAAATCTTTATCTGTTTCAAGCTTTGGACTAATAATGAAGCTTCATGAACAGTAATTTAATGTTTCCACAAGTTACTTAGCTTTTCTGTCAGCTTTCATGCATCGTTAAATATAATTTCATTTTTTAAAACTAAATATAGCCACCTTTCTTTGCGCTATTCCTAGTTAAATGAAAGTTTGTGGTAAATAATTTTATATGTTTACTATTAACATTAATGCCATTTTTTGTTCATATCTTTCGATTATCTTTTACTATATTTGGTTTACTGATGTGACAATAATCTATATTTAAAAAAATTTTAAAAAAAACTATTATTCAATTAAAAAAACAGTTAATCTTTTAATTTTAAAAAAGTAATTATATACTTATCCATGTAAAGATGTTTTAAAGTTCATATTTTATTGCATACTATAAAATATGTGTTTATTCGTATAGAAAGACCTTCAGTATCATATTTAATCTAATAACTATATTTGGGAAAATTAGCTAAAATATTTTAATTGTTTACTTAAAAAAAGATTAATTTTTTATTGTTTCAGTAAAAAGTACAACAGATAATCTGTTCAAATTGAAGAAGAAAATAAAAAAGTTATTAAAAAAATATTTTTTTTATTTATAATAAATTTTTTTTTAATAACTTCTTTTTAGTGTATAACTAAAGAATCAAATATGGACACTAGAGTGCCGAATGAAGTGAACATTTCATAAATAATTTATATCAAAAAATTTCCTTTTACGCCTAGAAGATATATAAAAGAGTGGTAAAGTTCAGTTTTAAAAATATTTGGATGTACAAGTTTGATAATTATTTTTATTTTATATACTATTGGCGAAATTTTTGGGATGATAAACGTAAAAATTTATAGACAATAAATATTTTAACTTGTAAGCCATTAAAATATGTTTAAGATAGCCAATAAATCAACTCTATCATCAAAGGCGGGCGTTGATTCAGCACAAGTGACAGACTATAAAAACGATAAAAATTTTATTCATGAAGCTTATTATAAAGCCCTTCAAGGCGATAATAGAGAACTTAAACGATTATACCAAGAAAAAATTATCTCCGTTGACCATGAAACTATTTATGGCAATCCTCTTATATTTGCTGTCAAAATTGGCGATGCAAACTTGGTAAATTTTTTATTAGAAGCAGGCGTATTACCAAATATTAAAGATGAATACGGGATAACTCCGCTGCAGTGGGCAGAATTTATAAATAATTATGATATTGCCACGTTGCTCCTAACCTACGGCGCAGCGACTATTGGAATAAACTACACTCATCTTTTTTATAAAGAGCTGGAAGATTCGCCTTTGTTTCCTAACCAGCCGTTATTAGATTATTTTTCCTTTTCTAATTTTCAAAGTTATCAGCCACTTCATGATGAATCCGATTATTTGTTGCAACTAAATTCTTCAGACGTAAAAGATATGAACAATGAGCCCAAAAAAGTAGAAAAGTGGAAGTGGAAAAATGAAACCAACTCTATTTCTCTCAGTAATAATAAAGTTGAGAAAAGAAAATACATCAAAAAAAAAAATTATAATAATGCACTTCATAAAACTCAAAATGATAAAGAAAATATAACCCCTAACCTTAACTTAACTTTATTAGAGCCTAAAAATGGTAACAAAACGATTCTTGAGCTGAGTGCTTTGGGAGCTTTAAGGGGAAAAAATGATATAAGTTCTCAAAATGCATCTTTTAGCTTAAAGAGTTTTGTCGATAGCAAAGTTGAAGTTAATCGAGATTGGCAAAGGTATACTTTTTCATGGAAAAACTGTAACAGTTATAATAATAACTCGAATTTAGTTGACTACACTAAACTAACGCATGAAGTTGCTGGCAGAAAAAATGGAAATAACATATCTACTGTTTTTTCGGCTTATAACATTCAATATGGAAACGAGATTTCAGTATCAGAGAAATCGTCGGTTTGCTTTAAGATGAATTTAAGCAATTTAAGTATCGCTAATAGTTTACAAATCACTTTAAACAAAGATTTACGGACAGATGTCGCAAATGGCGATTATTGTATAGAAAAAAGTTATCAAAAGGATGATATAAATTTTTTTCAAAGAAGTGCATTAAATAAAGTAAAGAGGCTTACTGACAGATCTAAAAGTCTGAAGGATTTTAAGCAATTTGAAAAAGAATGCAAAATGTGCGGAACCAAATCTACACCTCAATGGAGACGTGGCCCAAACGGTTTAGTATCTTTGTGTAATAAGTGTGGCCTTAGGTATAGTCATAGTACTAATAAGGAATTTATTAACTACCAAAGAAGAAGGCAATACGCAAGGAGAAAACTTAGAAAATTTATTGAAACTATACAGCAATTTTCGTAGATGCCAAAAAAAATTATTTAGCTGGTGTCAATCCAAAAATATAAGTACCCAAAAAGCAGCATTTATAATATAAAATTTATATATTTCATAAGCTTTAATTATTATATCATCTTATATTACATGAATATGAGAGAGGAAAGAGAAAATCTTAACTAAAAAGGGTGTAAGTTTTATATTGGAACTGATTTATCTCAAGACTGGTTTTACACTTAAAAAACAATTTTATTCATACTATAACATCCCATTATTTGTTTTATGAATTTTTGAAAAATAAATAGGTTTATTTTTTACTATATATATATATAATAAAGTAAAATTTCATAAAGAGTTAAATGCAAAATACGAAACTTTTTGTGGAAAACAAAACTGTTGCTACCAAGTTTTACAAATAAAACTGTACAGGCCTCATTAAATAAAGAATTTCTCAATCAAGCTTTTGAGATTATGTTAATTCTAGCATTTGACTCGAAGTATATAGTAAAACCGTAGAACTTATAGTTAATGTTATATAGGAGAAAGGAAAATCAATTAAAAAGTTTTCACATCTACTTTTAATTCGGTGGAATCCAACATTCTCTATGCATATTTTTCAAGTTAAATTGTATTGCTTATAGTTATGTCATAAAAGAGAGAGCAAAACTAAATTATATAATTGCTTCACACCCAAATCCGATTAACTTGTTTACGAACATATAAACTAATTAAGGCCCATGCCTAGAAAAGAAAAAAATAAGCTCTATGGTGTTAAGGGATCTTCCAAACCACAAAAAGAAGTGGTAAATAGTAGTTTATACGTTGGTTATTAATAAAAGTAAGAACAGAAATACACGAAGACAAAGAAAACCGTTTAAAACAGGCCCGGTTGTCAGTCACGAGGTTCTGATGCCTCGTGAGTGCGTAAGTGCTAAGAGCTAATGAGGTCACTATGAAATCCATAGTACCGAGTATAAACATTCTTATCACGTGCTTATAAGGCTATTTAGTTTTTTTCAACATAATATAGCAATATTAATGTGACTACAATGTAGTAGTACATAGTAATATTTTTAAATAATAGTGAAAATAGTCAGTAGAGTTATAGTTTTCCTTGTTAGTTCCAACCCTAAGAGGTCTGTTTCTTACTATTTCTTTTTGAATTCTTTCATTTTGTTGTAGCTACATAATAATGAGAATAATCTAATTTCTTATATTTTTCTTTAACTCTCATATCATATAAAAAAGAATGGAATTGAAGCCATCTACTTTATTATTTAAGTCTTCCTGCACTTTGTATAGTGCTTACTATTACGTGTAGTACTGTTAAAATTCAGACATCTATTGTTATTTCATAAAATTTTCAGTTTTTTAAATTTAGTTCAAACAATTTATAAAGTAATATAAAAATAGAGGTATTAGCTTTGTTGTTACTAAGCTAACTATAAATAACAATTATAAAGAAAGTTAATGGTGAGAGGTGTTCAACCAAAACTTAAATAGAAAAGAATATTACAGCTACATAAAACTTGGATTAGTAAAAACCTAAAGGAGCTTTGCTTTATCATAATCCGAAATTCTTGCTCATTATATAAACTTAAATACCACTTTAATATTCGACTTCTGTAGACTCAAAGTGTTTTTTAAGTTTCTATTTACACCGTGATTTTATCTCTCGCGGGTATTCTGGAAGAGATTAAGCTAGGCGTACGACTCAAATTAATCGGCCCCAGCCAAGTTCTGCCTTATAAAAAGATCCGTTCTTTTAAATATTGTTAATGAAGACATGGTAAACTTTATCACTGAACCTCCTTAAAAGCGCGAGTCTGACAAACGTATTCTGTGTTTCAAAATTTTAACTAGGTTTATTGCCTAGGTAATATTTTCCGTATGATTTAATTAAAACAGTTCATTTCCGAGCTTAGCTAAACTTTAGAAGCTCTTTCCAGGCTTCTTTTATGGTTCTACTTTCTGGGACCTCGAACCACTCAATAATCCAGTTTTAATGCATTGGTTGTCACGACTTTTTCAATAGCTTTTTTCATGATGCTTTCCAGTTATTGTTGCTTACTAGCCCATTAAGTCGTCTATCGCTCTCGAATTTTTGTCGAAAGGTACAGCCTTTGTGTCTGACGTTCTTTAAATATACTCTTAATTTTTTAACTCTATGACCTCTTTAATAATTTTAATCCGCAATGAACTGCTTTATGGATCTAGGTGGAAAGTTTAATAACTTCGTCTCAACGCAGTTTTTGACACACAACTACTTCTGAACTTCTTGTAGCTTCATTCCGGCCACACTCTATATAGCTTATTATGGCCTTATAATTTTTTATAAGTTTGCTTCGTTCCAAAAATTTAATAAGAAATACGGGTTATACGCTCCTCACATGGAGAATAATAAAATAATGGACGTCATTACTTTATATATCGAATTATACTAGACTAAACTAGACTTAGAAACAAACAAAAATAATTTTAACTTCTTTTGAGACTGAATAAATTTATATAAGGGGTAAAAAAAACTCTGTATTTATCTATATCTTTGTACAGACTAAGACAGTGACCATCCCCCCTCCAGTACAATAAAAAGATTTATTGCGGATTGTGTACTCGCTAAGATTATCAAATTTTGGAGATAAATTTTATGAAATTTATTTAAAGTAATTTTAGTAAGTGTTTAGGGCTTTAATGCTCCGCACTGTTAAAAAAGATTTTAAAAATATAATGTGTCCTCTCTCCATAGTCATCGCGCAAAAGACAGTAAATATATATTTTTCACCACAAATTTCAGTAGATCTTGTTTAGTTTGATTAAAATTTATCAGGAATGGTGACTTTTATTTAGCGGTATTTAAAAGAATTATATCATCACCAAAAACCTATTATTAGACTTTATCAGATGAGTAATTTTAACAATAATTAAAAATCATCGCAGAAGTTAGCATCTAGTTTAATCTAATAGGAAAAGTTCTATATTTGAGATTTGGGTAAATTATGCGGTTGGAAGGAGAGTATAGAAAAAAACCAAACGAAATTTAAAGGAAGGAGCGAATACTTAACGTACAATCTTTACATTACTAGATTGTTTTATGCATGTAATTACTCGTAGAAATACAGCAGCTTGCAGTCTCAGCACCTTCCTTTAGCTTTTGCACAAGCTATTTCCTAGGCTTTGTTTGCGCCCTTCCTGCGTCCTGTCAGAGGAAAAAAACGCGCTTGGGAGTTAGAAATAACACAAGTATAACATAACAAGGTAATAGAATTTAGAGAAGAAAATTTAAACATTTATTAAAAGAAGTATCTATATAATATCCAATAAACAATGATTTATGAGGCAATCTAGATATTTTAGATTAGTGAAAGTAAACAAGAACCGCATCGGTTAATCTAATTATCCCTCTGTCTCTTTATTTTGTTCTATTTAATTTTTATTTACTTCCTTTTTTTTCATTTTACAGTTTGTTCATGCTTCACTGTTATCCATAGTAAAAGGTTTTTACTGTGGCTATGATTCAGATATTTATAATTTCTGTGCCCATATTTGTAGTGTCCAGGTTTTTTGCTACTCTCTCCAGATGGTAAAGTATTTAATGGGTTGTATCATGTGCTAATCGGGTTTAGTTACAATTCCGTTTTCGAAAAAGCCCTGGTGTCTTTCAATACTCTCAACTAGTATATACTTCTGTTTCTCTCATTTGTTTCGAACTTTTAGCACTTACAAGATTTTGTCTAGGAGAATATAAATATTAATAGTTTTTCATTATCTTGTAAAAAATTATTGGGAATTTAATAGGTTTATTAGTGATTGTCTGGATATTCACGCCCGAAAATACCTAATAACATTTCTGTCTCATCTCACATGGATTTATTAATATTTATCTCAGAGAAATAACACTTATTTTACACCAATAATATCTAAGCAATCCCACTAAGTAATAATTTAAATATATAAAGGCCTATAATCTTTTAGAGAAAGTGGAAGAACCTTCATGTGAGACAAAACAAAAATACTACAAAGCTTTCAGAAAGTGTTCTATTAATATTCAGCAAGCTAGCATTCGTTATATGAAAATAGTAAATGTTTTTGAAGTCAGCCGAAAATATCTTTTTTTTACTTAAACGTTAATTCTTACGAGATGCAGAGACAAATTTAAATGTTAATTTTAGCTCACTCTGCGCGTAGTTTTAGCAGGTTCCCCCTTTTATAAATAAATGTATAAATTAAAATTCGAAAAGAACAGGAGAGATATATTTGGATGACATATAAATATTCAGCTTCATATAGCTACTTTTAATTAGAGTGGAGTTCCAAGTAAACAATTTATATGATATTTTTAAAGAAATTATTTTTTTAAAATCGTTTTTAAAAGTTAAAAGAGAATGAACTTTACTTATATTATTTTTTATTTAAAATAATTTTTTTATGAAGTACAAACAGAACCTCGAACGTACTCATTATGTAAGTAACAAGGATTTGATACATAAATTGATGTAGTTGCTACTATATTACAACTTTTTGTGATATATTTATATATATTACTTTACTTTTCGTAGATTTAAAATTTTTAATCAAAACTATTAAAAAAAACTCAAAGTGACTTAACCAGCGAAACTAGACATTTTCAATAATTAAAGTAATTCTGACTCTAATGTAGCAACTTTTTATGAAATACCTTGAAAGCACAGATTTTAAAGCCTATTTAAGTAGCTTAAGTAACTTTTAGTAATATTTTACTTTTTTTGGTTTTAGTATCCTTGTAGTGAATTTAAGTAACTAAGCTAGACAAGTTTTTATATTATGTAAGTTCTACACTATTGCAGCAACTTTATGTGACATTCATTACAATTTTATTTAAAATAAGAAATCTTAATACAAAAACAAAACTATTTAAAAACAGTAACTTACGTAGACAGGTTCCTTATAAAAAAATTACTAAAAATGCTATGCTAATGGACGGCCTTCTTACGATATATCTTTCTTTTAATTTTTTTACTTTTTTTAAAAACCTGGAATTTTTAAAAAGAGAGAACTATTTTTAATAAAATAAAACGCATTGCTACAACTTTTTTTAATATACTTTTATTTTTTGAAGGTTAATTTTTATTGTTTTACAAGTACATCAAGCATTTAAAATTTTTATATATAATATAAAGGTAATTGCTGAGGCATAACCTGATATTATAAAAATCTTGGTTAAAAAATTATACTTTGTCTCAAAACAATAATTTAGCTTAAATAGACAAGATTTTTAATAAGCATATTTAAAGTAACCGCTAAGCTAAGCAACAACCATTTATTATAAAATTTTAATATTTTTTCTCAAAACAGGCTATTTTGCGTGAGTAGACCAAATTTCTATATAAAAATCAACGGAAATCCTACGCTAAAGCAACAACCTTATAATATTTTTTTCATTAAACAAACACTTTAGCGTAAGTAGACAAGATTTCCATATATAAATTCAAGTAAATGCTACGCAGGGGGGCAATGTGTTATCTGTCATTGCCAATTAACACCTAAATAAAAATAGCATAGTTTAAACGTTAGTTTCGCATTTTTTCTGGGTAAAAGTATTAAAGTTAAAGGTGTTGGCTAGGTTTGAACCAGCTTATCCAATAAGGATGTTTTAGCGGGTTAAGCTACAACCGCATAAAATTAATTTTAATATAGCGCTGATCCTATAGCTACGCAAAGCGCGTGCGGTTCGAGCCCCATCTGAGTCTGCTTACTAGTTGTATTTTACTAATAAAATAAATGAGAAAAATCACCTAATTACCTAAGGCATTCCCTTATTTAACATCTCTAAGTAATACTAATAAGAGCTCGTGCTATACTTTCATAAAATTCTCAGCTAATTGGCAGGCTTTTTGTAATGTAAAAGAGTACGATAACATTGTACCAACATTGTGCTGTAAATATTTACTTAATTCTTGTTGGAGTTTCTACGTTACATGCCCATCCTAAATAAAACCTGGCACAACGTCACAAAATGATGCTAGTAAGTTAATACCTAACAGTAAGTAGGATTTTATATATTTTTGTATATTAATTAAGTTTTTCATTGGCATTAGCTTAAGCGAAATTTAAAGGTCGTAACTTCCATCTTAATTGAGGGTTGGTCTCACGACCTTAGCTCAAACTTCAACATGAGAACATTTTAAATAGCCGACATATTGAGTTATGCTAACTGCCGCCGCCGCTTAAGAAGTATTCTTTTTAGGGCCCTCCGAAGACTTTTACTTTGACTGTAAATAACACAGTAACAAGGATTAAGGGACCGTAATCATTTCAAAAAGATACCACATCTTGATGCTTATAAGCCATATTAATTAGTCTAGAGTATGCATTCCCAGAGGCCATCATGCAAATTAATTAGCTAATTTTTATTTTGTTAACTCGGCAATAGTAACTTAACAAGAAGACAATTGTAGCCAACTTTTTCACTTGGCGATAGTACTCTTTTTACAATAATCAAGGGTTCGCAAAACCCCGTAAAAGAGGTGCGAGAAATCTCGCTCGTTGCTTCCCGCCTGTGCCAGCATTTTGTATCTTAATTGCTTGCCAGGCGTGAACTTCCAACACTGTGCTTTCATCACAGCAGATGGAGTCTCATCTTTTAGATGCTCCTATCTTACCGTGTATTTTACGCGCTTGTCTTGCACAAGCTACTTTTGCTGGGCTGTGGTCAAGCGATAAGACCTGTTTGGAATTCATTCACCTTTAGCCTTGCCTAAACGGCGATACAGTGGCCCACGCTGCGCTATGACAAAATTGTGGTGTGTTATGTACCATAACCTTTATTGCACGCCGTATAAAAAAGATTTTGTTATAACTTTAATTATTTGTATCCCTCCTTTATTGAGTCGACTTCGTTTTCTCTGAGAAAATAAAAACGGTGAGTATCTTGGTCTGCCCAAGCCGATTCCGCTAAGATGGCAAGCGGACATTCGTTATCAGTAAATTTTCTCCATAAGACTTTGTCTGAGTAATAATAATAATTATAAAAAAAATATATTTAACTTAATAGTACTTATAATATTTATTAAATTCAATGCTTATAAATTTTTTAGAAAAAAAATAAGCTTTGTATTTTTAGCAACTCAATAGAATTGAATGTATGGTTAAATTTAATTACTAAATTTGGAGAATAATAATAAATTTATTATAAAATTGAATATTTATAAATTTCTATACAAAGTATTCTATTCAGTATTTTAAATTAAATCCAATTAAATTAAAAATTTAATAGTAAAAATCGTTATATGAATTATAATAATTATAAAATTAAAATAAATTAAAAATAAAAAAAAATTAGAGTTATATTACAGGGAATATTGGTAATTTATTAAAGGAAAAAATGAATACTATTTTTATTAATACTTTGAAAAAATTGGAAATTGAAAATTTATTTAAAAAGTAAATTTAGTGGTAAAAAGAATTTTTAAATAAATTTCTTTAGAAAAAAAATAAAAAGTATTTTATAGTAAAACTTTGCTCCTAAAAAATAAAAAAATAATATAATTTTGAAAATCTAAAATTTTATAATGTTTTAATTTGAATAAAAGTAAATTATTTTTAGAAAAAAAATTTAAATTTAAATATTGTATTCCAAAAAGTAAGTTTAGACTAAAAATAAATTAAAAAAAAAAATTTCCAGATAAAAAAGTTTAATTCGTTTAAAACTTTAAATAAAAATAAATACAATATTACTTCTACTTCAAATAAATTTAATTTTAACTAAATACGATGAATAATAAACCAAAGAAAAATAAAATTCAATAATATTAATTATATTACGTGTAACAAATTATAAATCAATTCAATATTAAAACTTAAAACTTAAAATTAGCAGTAAAATAATAATTTTTTAAAATAAATTACAAAAAGGATTTAAATAAAATTTAAAAATAAAAAGTTAAATCAAATTAATTTTTTTTAAAAAAGATTAGTATTTTAAAAAAAAACGTACCACCGCGATAACAGTAATTTTGCTTAATAAAAATAATAATAATAAAATTTAAAAATGTATTGTTTTTTTTTTCTTTAAAAAAAAATTAATCTTTTTTTTTTTCATAAAAAAGTACCACCGCGCGAACTGACCATCCACAACTCGTAATTACGAAGAACTTCTTCAGAAACTGACGCATCGGGCGCGTTGATTAGCAAATCTTTTATATTTTCCACGCGATGCGAGGTGTTTATAAAAAGCGCCTTCATTTTTCCATCCGCCTAAAATAAATTATTAATTATTTAATCAGAAATTAAAAATTTATATATGAAATTTTAAAAAAGTTATTATTTTTATAAAATATTTAATAAATTTATAGAAAATTTTTTTTAGTTTATTTTAGATTAAATTTAAATGATTTAAGTATAATTTTTATAAAAGTTGAGATGTTATATTTTCTAAATGTTTATAAAAATTTAAAAAAAAAAATTTTAATCGTAAATTTATACAAAACAAATTAAAATGATATTTACAAAGTAAAATTTAAAAATACAAAGTGTATTATTTTTGTTATAACATTATTTTACTAAATAAAATAAACAAACTTCTAAAACAAATAAAAATTTGTAGTACAGATATCTATAAATTTGTAATCTATAAAGTAATTCCTGGCCTTTTTAAATTTTAATTTAATTCAATTATTAAAAAAATAATAATCCTTTTTTACTTGATAAAAAAAACATCTTATAATAAAGTATAACTAGAAATTATAAAGTTCTAATAAAAATAACAATAGGTAAAAAAATTTTTTAGTAAATCAATTAATTTACTTTTGAATTTAATTTCAATATCATTTTATCAAAAAAAAATTTTATTAACTTTTTGGTTTTTAAAAAAATAGTAATAAAGCTGTTGAATTTTAATAAAAACAATAAAATCAGAATTTACAAAAAAAAATTTAATCGAATTATAATTAAAGTTTTATTAAAAATATATTAAAAATATTAAAAACTTAAAAGCAAAATTAGTAACGAAATTTATAAATTTAATAAGAATAAATTATTTTTATAATCATTATGAAGCAGATTAAATAAAATTGAAAAATAATAAATTAAGTGAAGAAGATTATTTTTTTTTATAAAAATGAAATTTACAAGTAAATTTAGTACAATTAAAAAGTCGAGATATAATGGAAAAGTCTAACTAATTATAAAGCGAAAAAGAATATTTGGATAATTATAAAAATCGTGATTTATAAAATTTATAAAATGTAAATTATTTATTAAAAATTATTTAAGAAAATTAATTATAAATTAAAAAAAAAAAATTAAAATGTACAAAGTAAATTCTGGTCGGCCTTGCAGGTGGTCTTCGGTTTATATGCGCTTGACTACTCAACGCTGTAGATTGTTTGGAACTTTGCATTAAATTATTTAAAGGAACAGCACTTCCTATAAAATAAAGAAGAAAATTATTTACAGATCAAAAAAAAATTAAAATTTATATTAACTTAATATTATTTTGAACTTTCTAATTATTTATTATAAAATTAATAAATTTATTTAAAGTTCTAAGAGATTATTTTATTTCAAAAAATTAATAATAAAAAGTTTTTTAAGTATTTGATTATTTTTTACAAAGTTTATTAATTACTAGAATTAAAAAGTTTATTATTTTAAAGATTTTTTTAAAATATAATTAATAAAAAATTTGCACTAAATCAGTAAATTTATTATAGTTTTAAAGTTTATTAATTTTTTGGTTTCTCTTTAAAAAAATAAAATTTAACGAAAAATTTAAATTAAACAAATAAATTATTTTGTAGTTTTTCTTAAATTTATAACTTTAAAAAAAAAATTAGTAAAAAATGTCAATAATAAAATACTATTTTTGTAGTTTTTATTATATTATTTAAGGATTTTTAATTTTATTACTTTTATTAATTTTTGTAAAAACGAAATTAATCTTTTTGATTTTAAAAAATAAATCAACTAAAAAATTTAAACTAAATTAATATATTGCTTTAAAGCTTTAAATAAATTTATTAAGTTTTATAAAACAAGAAATTATTATTCTCTTTTATTCTATAAAAAAAAATAAATATATATTAAGTTTTAAATTAAATAAATATTTTCAATTAAATTTGATATTTTTATTAGAAGAAATTAAAATTAAAATTTTACTAAAATTAAAAAATTTAACGAAAAAAATAAAACTAAATTATTCAATTGTTTTCTTATTTTATGAGGTTTATTAATTTTTACAAAAAAGGGATCTAATTTTCTTAATTTTATAATAAAAAGAAATTTAGTCAAAAAATTTAAATTATTTTTTTTAATTTTATCAATTTTATTTATGTTTAAAAAAAAATTAATAGTAGAAATAATAAATTTCTATTTTAGCTTTCATTCAACTTATGAATTTTTACGTAAAAGAATTTTTTTTTTTTGATTTTATTAGAAAAATCAAATTTAGTAAAAAATTTAAATTAAATAAATACTTTTTATAGTTTTTATTGTTTATTAATTTTTATAATATAAAAAACGAAATAAATAAAACTAAAATAATAAATTATTTTCTTATTATACTAAATTTATTAAATTTTATATGAAAAGAATTAATTATAGATTTTCTTAAATAAATATAAAATCCAAAGTAAAAATTAAAAGTAAAATAAAAAATATTTTATAATTTCATTTATGCTTATTAATTTTTTAAAGTAAAAAATTACTTTTTTTAATTAAAAAATTAGACGAAAATTTAAATACAATTAATTAATTTATTTTTTCATATAATAAAATATTTAACAAAATATTTAAGTTAAAAATAATTTTAAAAAAATATTTTATTACCATATAAAACTGAATAAGAAAATAAATTAAATTATTTTAAAAGTATTTAATTTTATAATTATCACTTGAAAAATTTTCTAAATTCATAAATTATTTTTATTCGGAATTAAATTAAATTATAATAATAAAAATATTTACTTGTTTTTATTAAGTTTATTAATTGTAATAAAATAATTTTTTAAATGTTTATATAAAAAAAATTAATTTATCAAAAATTAAAATAATAAAATTATTTTTTTTAAATTAATAATTCTCTAATTCCGGAATATTTTAAATTAAAATAATAAAAATATTTTGTTTTTATAAAGTTTCAAGTTTTCTGCAATTCTTTTCGTGAGACTAATAAATTTATAATAAATTTACTATTTTCCACCATAAATTTAAAATTGTTGTTTGCAATTTTTAATTACAATTAATTTACATTTAAATTTTATATAAAAAATAAAGTTTCAAAAGTTTATTACTATAATTAAAAAAAGAAACTTAAATGTAAATGTTATGAATTTAATATTTATTTAAAAATGGTCTTCATTTTATTAAGAGAATAAAAGTTTGGAATTCAAAATTAAATTTTACTTGACAAAAATTATAACAGTGGATAAATAAATTTAAAAAAAAAGAATTTGAATTAAAATTAAAAATTCAAAGTGGCAAATTTAATTATTTTTTAAATTTTTAGTCAAATTAAAATTAAAATTTTATTAGATGGAAAATATAATCAGCAGAAAAATAAATTTTAAAAAAAAAGATTTCAATTTATAATAAAAGTGATTGTTATTAGTATAAAATAAAATTTAGACTTGCAACATTAATTATCTAAAATTTATTATTTTCTGCAAATCTTAAATATAAGAAACTAAACTTATAAATAAATTTTTATCTGAATTTAAATTTAAAATTTTAATTTACAGAAAATTTAATTAGTAGACAAATAGTTTTTTTAAAAAAAGAACATTATTTACAACAAAAGTAGTTGGTGTTATTATAAATTAAAATTCAGACTAGCAAAATTAATTACTTAAAAATAACAATTTTTTTTTACGAATTTAAAATTTTGAAACTAATTTTTAGATCTAAGATGAAAATTAAAATGATACTTAGTGGAAACTGTATACAGTAAAAATTAATTTTGAAAGATTATTTTATAATAAAGAAAATTGTTAGTAATAAAATTTAAAATTCAGACAGAATTAATTACATTATTAATTCCAGAAAATCACTTGTTTTAATTAAAAATTTATTAAATTTTATAGAATTCATAATTAAATTTATATCTCTACAAATATTTATTATAACCGATTTGTTCATTAGCATGCGAATCAAAGTAATCTTCAAGATTAACATCCCCCAGACTTATCTAAATATTTATAAAATGAAAAAAATAAGTCTAAAAAATTTCATTGAAATATTTAAATTTGAATTAACTTGTAAAAAGCTAGCAAAAAAAAAAATTTATTAATGATAATACAATTAATAAACTACTACATCTTTTTAAAATAAGTTAAGTTTAATTAAAAACTTTTAAATACAAAAATTAATGAAATTTTTATATAAAATTTTTTTTTAAAAAATAAATTTTCAAAAAAAATTTATAAAGCAAAAAATTATAAAAGATTTATCTAATTTAACTTAATATCCATTCTTATAAAGGGAAACCTATCGACAAATAATTTTTCAAAAATTAAGTTATATAATTTGTATAATAATAATAAAGAATTAATTGTTAGCGTTATTGATAATTTAAATTGGTGGAATAAAAATATGAATTATCAAAAATTATATAAAAAATAAAGAAATTAATTAACCATATTTACTAATAATACTATAAAATCTTACGGAACTTTGCTGAGCTCGAAATTATTTAATAAATTTAATTGATAATAAAATCTCTCAAAAGATGGCACGCACAAGTAATAAAAACCGTCAAATTAAAATTGCAAATCCAGCTTGGAATTAAGATACATGAAGGGATTCAAAATTTATAAAGAATATTTAACAAAATCTAAAGTAAATTAAAATGTAACAAAAAAAATATAGTTCTTGTTATATAAAAACTACGAAGAATAACTTAATTTATATTATTCAATAGTAAAAAAATTCTGAATATATAAATTATAGAATTTAATGAAACTAAAATTAATTAGTAGTATTTATTTTTTTAAAATAAGTTGGGCAAATAAATTTGTTAATATAAAAAATATAAATAATAGACAGTCGAAATAATTCATCAATTACTCTATTAAATATAATGTTTCTATAAGCTTCAGTCATTATTATATTTATATAAAAATAAAAGAATTTGTAATTAAAAAAAATTTTACGCTCCAAAATTTTAAAATAAAGCAACTTTTATATAGAGAGAGAGAAGCAAATTTATAAACTACTAAAGTAAGTTTACCTTTTCTTCTTTAGTCGTCACAATTATGGGAGATGTCTACCAGTAAGCAAAAGTTTTAATATTAAATAAAAACAATAGAAAAAGATATTTTATTAAGGAAGGATAAAACAAAGTTAATAGATTAATTTGATCCCCCTTAAACTAAAGTATAATAATTATTTTATGATAAAAAGTTATTTAACTTATAAGCTAAAAGAAACTTTACTTCTTACTATAAAGGAATTTTTGTTATATAAATAAAAAAATTTTAAGATGCAATTTGAAAATCACAATATTTGTAAAAAGAATAATTTAAAACGAACAGGTAGCGGCTCAGATCTAATATATCCTTCAAAATAAGAAAAAATATATTTTTGCCAAGCTGCAAGCATCCCTTCATCTTCTGATGTTGGACTGTCTTGAGGCGAATCTGTCTACGAAGTATCAGATTCGTCATCTTCCTTTTGAATGTTTGAAAAAGTATAAAACCTGTTTGGAAGAAGTAATTCCCATCAGAAAAGAATGTTTTTATAAATTTCACACTCGAGAGAAAAAATTCAACTTTCTTAAGTAATACTTTTTGCCAAAATAAAATAAAAATAGGCGGTCTTTTATGGTATTTTCCAATATAACAAACTTTTTTCTTTTAATATAGAAACTAATTAATGCTCAACCTTCTGTTCTTACCGAAGTCCGCAGAGATACATACCCACACGTTAAACTCTAAGAACTTTCCTTTTTTATAAAACTTACCTGCTTAGGGTATATAGAAAGTAAGCTGCTCTTTTTGTTTGTTCTTAATTATATACAATATTTTATAAAATAAATTTAGCGTAATAGTATTCTTAAAGCTTCTGACTGACAAATAGAAATAGTATAATATATTCTTAATTTTTTTTCATAGTCAAAAAGTCATACCTTTATATCTTTATCAAAACAAAGTGGAAAATATTTATTTTTACTTTAGAGCAAAATCTAATAAGAGCCAAGAAAGTTTTAATACTATTATCATGTGTTCATCAAAAGAAACTCCTTAAGCACTTTATTAGCTGAACTCACCTTCACTAATTTCAACAGAACAATAATTACTTTACATAAAGTAATTTATTTTATTCATATTACTAATGACTTCCATTACTCTTGGCCTTGATTATTCTTAATCGAAAACGACTACAATTATAAAACTTACCTGCTTTAGTTGTATAGAGAATTAACTGCTTCTTTAGCTTTATTCTTCAATTATGTACTATATTTTATAAAATAAAATAATAACACGCTTAAAGCGTTTGAAGGACAGGAATAGTATAATCTATTATGTGCTATAACTTTTTATTCTTCATACTTGAAGTGTTTTATTTATAACATCTTTTTAACACAAAACAAAAAGAAATATTTATTTTTACTTTAGAGGGCTAAGACAGAACTGTATTTACTTTACATAAATCACTTTTTCTTTATGCTTATTTTTGGTGACTTCTATAACTCTGTGCCTTTTGTCTGCACAGGAAAAGGAAATTCTTTACAATTTAAAATTTTTTTTTCATTAAGAACTTTTGGCCGTCCTATTTTATTTTGTAAAAGTTAAGTTGATTTTTTTTACGTGCTTAAGTTTGTTTGTAGTTTGCATTCTAGTATATTATATGCTCAGTTAAATTACTCTCAATACCTTTCGCCCTTATTTTTTTTTCCTCTTCGGCCAATATTGTGCCTTTTTTTTTTCAAAATTTGATAATTTATTGCGTAAAGTTTTTTCACTTCCTCTATCTCACTAGCGTGATTTAATTTCCAAAAATAGTTATGGAGCTGCCTTATCAATCCATTTCTTTAAGTTAGCCTAAAATATTCACCAGATCAATTATTTTGTAACTGTAATTACTATATTGCTTAAGGAACTTTTAAAGATCCTGCTTTGGCTCGTTTTACAATGAGTATAGCTTGAATGCCCTCTTACATATAAAAAAAACTAACTGTTTGTGGTGCACATTTCAAAATATCGCAAAAATAAATAATTGCCTATTCTTAATTACTCTCCTTTCACTTAGACTGCTTTACTTTAGTTATTTTTTAATGTTAAGTTTGATAAAAAACGCAGTTTTGACACTTTTAAAAAAGTAAGTGAATCGTGCACGCAAAAGGTGCAATGCTGTTAAGGTGAACGCTTTAACTTTACGAGGAGCAAATACAGCAGTAGTGACTTATAGTAGCAACTTTTAACCTCACTTTAAAAAATATGAAATATGACAATTTATCACGCAGTACAAACTCTTTTGTTAACCTTATGAGCTCTAAATTTAGTAAGTATCACAAATATACGTTAATACATTAATGAAAAAGAGACAAAAAGCAGCTTTTATTGTGTCACACAAGAAAATTTACTCTGCGCAAGGCTCTTCTCTCATCTGATAACAGCAACAAGATTGACTGGACATATTGAACGACTTTTTTGAAGCATCATAGTCAATTGTAATAAATCGAAAATCAGAATATTCACCCCAAGATATGGATTGTACTTCATGCGAAACAGAGTTCACAGAACAGGAGAGCTCAGAAAACAATGTCAAACCGAAAAGCAAGAAAGAAAACGTAGCACCAAGCATTTTAAATTCAGTCCTATCAGTGTTTATTGTTTCTTTAACACTCAAGTACGCACTTACTAGCTCTTAAAAACAATGAGATAGAGATTATTGGATAAGATGTTTCCTATTATCTTATATATACAAGTTTCGTAATGCTCTAAATCTTTGCATACTAATAAAGAAGTTACCTAAAATTATCAACAGTATACTATTTATATTAAAGTAAAAATAAGAAAAAGTATCTTATATTCATTGTTAGTTCGATCTCTCCTATCGCGTAGATCTAATGCTTAACCTACAGCACTGTAGGAGTAGCAGTAATAGAAGGAGAACAGGTTCTTAACTATCTTTGGAGCGCGCATGACATATATATATGTTGGTCTCATATATTCTTCCCAAGTCTACCACCCCTATATAAGACAACTTTAATGAACTATTGTAAAAACGTTAATGGGCCAAAGATTCTTCGCAAGGTTATCCTCTGATACTCATTGATGGTAATAATCACAAATTTTACCTTGGAAATTTTAAAAGAAAGGAAAGCGAATAAAAAAATGTAAAAGAAGCAGAAAGAATAAAAAAGTACTATTAATCTACAAAAATAAACAAAAAATAACAAATGGAAAATTGCGTATTTTTTTTTAAAGTCTTTTTAACGTGGCTGACACGAATTACAAATACCAAGGTATAAGTTCTACAAAAATTATCTGCAGCTTAAAGAAGTTAAATTGACAGTGAGAAAAGCGCTAAAAAAATTTTACTAAACTAATTTTATTAACAAGGAAAAGACTTTAATTACTAAAATATAATGTACTTATATTTTTTCTTTTTTTTTTATTGACTATATATAATCCTTAACTTAAAATATCTATTAAAGTTAATGACTTCTAAAAGTCAGTTAGGGATAGGAGTCGAACACTGCAAAAAAATATATGACTGTAAATAAAACAGTCATCTGAAAGTTAATATAATCTAACGCTGCAAGTAGAAAGCGTAATTCAATAGATAAGCTGTATTGCAAAGGAAAAGATTGATTAAACAACAAAAATCTGACGTGTTAACCCTACTTTAAACCAAAAAATGTTCTTGGCAAACTATTTTCTTAATAAAACCAAATATATAAAATCCAAAGTTTATTTTAATTTAACTCTGGTGTTTCTTTCTAATTAATAATGGTATAACTTTTATATTTTATTATGCATTTATAAAATATTAAAAATAAATTTTTATACGATGTATATTCTTAATATTTTTTTATGGGACTTTATCTTATTAAACAAGTAATTTAAACATAAAAATTATACTATCTCTGGAACTGTTTTGTGTATCATATTGTTTACTCAAAAATTTAATTATTATATACTTTGTAACTATACTAATAATTATAAAAAACTTTCTTATGAGAGGGTTAAAAGATTTTTTAAAAAAAATGTATATGCAACTTTATAAACTAGAAGTTTAAAAACAGCTGTTGGTAAAAATCTTCAACATGCGGTGGACGGAACAGGATAAATAAAAAGGTAACTAAGCAATAAACGGGAAGCTTGGATTCTAATCACCCAGACCGACATACTAAACAATTTTTTTTACGAAAATACTATATTTAACCTAAAAAATATACAAGAATGATAAGTTTTTTAAAAAAAACCTTTTTTCAATTCAAAATGAGCAATTATAAATTTATATGTGAGCGTTATAAAAGCTAGTTATAAAGCTAATGCTAAATTTATAATCACTTTTATTTAGTGTTGCTACTTTGCTTGGGGCTATTTATTAAATTGTTTTTGTTGTCCTTACGAGAAGAAGCACTTATAAAGTGTAGTGGCGAGGAACTACTATTTCAGTTAAAAATTGAAAATTATACTAAAATTTTACAAGTGAATAATGGTATCAGAAAGATATTTAATTTTCTTTTTAATAACTTACAAGTATTTTATTAGAACAGTTCAGTGTTGACCAAGAGAAGGAGGTTATAGTTTGGGTTTGCAACACTCAGAATTTCGTTCATCCTTTAGTTATTATATAATATAAGTTGCTAAAAAGTGCTTTGCTATGAATTTTTTTTAATTAGGTTGTCGATAGTTTCGAAAGAGAACATTTTATAAATTTTATGAAGAGTCCTCCTAAAAACTGCTCATTCATCATGGTTTTATCTAGCTCTGCACTACTTAGGTTAGGTAACCATCATGAGAATAAACTTTGAATAATATTCTTTAGAATATTTAACTAAAGTAATAATACGATTTAACGTTATTTATATTACTTTTATTTTGTATTCTGACAATTTTTATATTATCTATTATCCAGACGCTATTACGAAGTTGGACTTAATAAAGTTAGGGAGCTCTAAAGTTTCTCGCTAACTCTTTTAATAACTATTAGCTTTTTATAATATTAAAATTAAGATACATTTGGCTTCCGCCAGGAATAGTGTATGGGTGTTTATCAGCTCGTTAGCTCGTACTTTCAGTAGTCCGTATGAAGTTTTTCTACCGGAGGGCGAAAGTTATTCATTTCTTTATCACTCCTTAAAGCAAACTAATACGTTACAGAAAAACTGACGATGAAGTTTTATATTAACCAAAATGGTGATAGCATGTTTTTTATTTTCTTATATAACTTATTAAAATTATTACAGAAACTGAAACCCGTGGAGAGGCCTTTACCAAACTTTGTAACCAAAAATCTGTAACTCAAACCATTTTTACGTACTTTAAAGAAAATTATGTTAATTCTTTCAACTGCAATCGACTCGTTTTTTACTACAGAAAGCAGGTTTGTGCCGAAGGCCTTCCATTGCTAAACCGATCATTGGCCTTTACTATTGAGCAGAATTTAGCTAACATTCCTATTATTATTATTGCTGGCACACGCTCGGATTATCTTATGCGTTGCGTATACAACTTGATAAGAACGCCTGTAAAGATTTTTCTATTTCGAACTTTCTATGCATTTATAATAATTTTCAAGGGAGTTCTACTTGATAACGTGTATATCGTAGTGGATGGCTTTTATCAAGACGTGCTACTCATCGCTCAAGTATTTGGTATTCTCATTATTATTTTCTTATCAATATTATAATAATTATCATTTTATTTATTTATTTACTTATTATAACTATTGAATATTTTTCTTTTTATTTATTTATATTAATCTATAAGGCGTGCGCGCAGTGTTCTTCCCGAGCCTGCGAGACCAATTACCCGGGCAGCCTTGGGATACAGTAGTAAAACCTTTAACGATAAAAAAAATTAAACATTAATTAAAATAAAAAATTCTGCTGGCCTTTACAGATAAAAGTACACGTGAGTCGGGTTTGGAGTTTTATATTTTTAAACACTTCAGTAGATAATGGAATTATTCTGGAAGAAGCTATAATTTTTATTATTACAAATAGTAATATATAAAAAACTTTAAAGTACTAATTATAGGATTTATTGGTTTCTCCCGATTTCTTTTCTTACTTTTCTCAACTTGTCTCTGCAATAGCAACAGTGAGTTTTTTATAAGAATAATGACGATATTAATAATAATAACAAAATAATAATTATAAAAATAATAATAGTGATACTAATATTTATTAGTATTAAATTTAGTTTTATTATATTTATTTATAAATTTTCTAAATAAATTTATAATTGTTGGCCGCTTTTAGTACTTTTTAATAATTTTCTTAAAATTTATAAGTCAAAAAGTAAAACTAATTTTAGTGAAAAACGTTTTAGTTAATTATTATTATTTATTATTTATTATTATACTTATATAAGGATCCCTCGTTGTTTTGTGCCTCTGCTTGGAACGATAATGGCTACATCCACACCACTTCTGACCCTGCACGTGTTTACAGGACGGAATTTTTTCCCGGTTTGGTTAAAAAATCTTTTTACTATATAATAAAATATTTATCTATTTTATTATTATTATTATTATTATTATTATTATTATTATTATTATTATTATATTTTAGTTTTTTTTAATATAAATTAAAAAAAGTTAATTAATCAGAATTTAATCCATTTATAATAAAATATTATTATAATAACAATTAATAAAATAAAATATATAAAAGAAAATTATTAATAATAATCTTTTATTAACTAAAAGTGAAATCTCTTAATTTTATTATTATTTATTTTTAACTAAATTCAACTTTTTTTTTATTGTAATAATAAAAAATGTAATAATAATTATACTTAAAAAAAATAAATTTACATTTCTTTGAATTTTGTATTATAATAGAACTATTAATAGTATTAAACAAATTTCAAAACTTAACGAAATTTTAACATTTTTTTATAACTTTAATAAAATTAAAAATTTACTACAATTAAAAAAAAAATTAAACTTAGATCTTTTCAATTTATTTTTTTTTAAAAATATATAAATAATAGTATCAAGTTTGAAAACTTTATTGGAATTAATATTTTATTTATTACGACTTTAATAATTTTAAAAAATTTAAAAAATTGAGTACAATAAAAAAAATTAATTTTATACATTGTTTTAATTTTATTATAAAGATTATATAAATAATATGATATAATTTTGAAAAATTTTACTTAACTATTAAATTTTTTATTATAATTTTAATAAATTCAAATAATTTACTACATAAAAAAATTTTAAAATTTTATTTTTTTTATAAACAATATATAATATTGATGTTTGAAACTTTAACTAAATTTATACTTATTTTTTATAATATTAATATACTTTTACTAAAGTTATTACAATTTATAAAAAATTACAAATCTCTAATTTATTTTTAATAAAAATATAAAGATTATTATCAAATTTAAAAACTTTTACTAAATTTAAATTGTCTTAGCTATAACATTAAAAAATTCTTAAATTTCATTATTAAAAAGAAATTAATTCACAAATCTTTTTAATTTTATGTTATATTTCAAAAATAATAAAGTTACTAAATAATATAAATAAATTTCAAAAATTATAATTTCATAATTATAAAAAACTAAATTTACAATTCTATAAATTCTATATATATAAAAATATTTAAATAATATTATAAATTTTAAAGACAATTTAAATTTTTATATATTCTTAGATAAGAAGAAATTTTTAAAATTTCTAAAAATAAATACACATAATATTAATAAGTTTAGAATTTACTCATAAAATTTATTATTATAATAGTAACAAGTTTACTACAATTTTCTAAAAATAAATCACAAATCACTAAATTTTATTTTTTTTAAGGGCTATCTTTTTCCGAGACGCTCTTGGAATTTAGTGAAAGACAAAATTCATAAAGTTCCGATAGGATTTGATTGGTGGCTCAGATATTTCATGAAAGGTCAAGGTACGAATCGCTGAGATTTAACAAAATTTAAAAATCTTGAAAAAAAATTTAAAGGTCTTGAGTGCGTCATCCCTGATTTCTCACGAACTTATCATTATGGAATAAGTGGTATTGTTATTTCCTGGCTTATACATATTTTTTTTTTATTTTTATTTTTATTATTTTAAATATTAGTTAGAAATATTTTTCTCTTATTAAATAATTTTTAATTTACTTTTATACATTTTACTTGTTAATATTTTTTATTTAACTTTTATAATTTTAAAATTATAATCCTACACTCTTCTATGGAATTTTTTTATTACACTAACAATCTCACAATTTTTACTTGTAAACATTTCTTAATTTCATTTTTAGAAATTTAGGTTATAATACAATTTACTTGTATATATTTTTTATAAATTCCAATTTTTGAGTAGGAATCTTTTTTTACTCAACTTTAATAAATTTAAGTTCATATAACTATTTTTTTTACTTTTTTTTCTTTTGGATTTATTTTCTAAAATTTTACTTGTAAAGATTTTTTTTGATATAGTTTTTATAAATTTACGTTTATAGTCTCACTTTTTTTAAAATTTTTTTAATAATTTAAAATATATAATTTTAAATTTTTTTCTCACTTTTTTTATTTTTATTTTTTTATTTTAAATTTTATAAAATTCAGTTTATAATCTTACATTTCACTTCTAAAAGTTTTTTATATAATTTATATAAATCTAAGTTTATAATCTCACACTTTTTTATAATATTTTTTTATTAAATTAAACCATTAAGTTTATAATTTAATTTAGATTTAATTTTATAATCTCATTTTTTTAAAAAATTTTCTTTATTAAGTAAATGTTAATAAATATAAAAATACATTTTTACAATTCACTTGTGAAATTTATCACTAAACCAAATTTTTTAAATTTCTTTCTTTTGATTTGTAAATATTTTTTAACTAAATATTATTATTTGAAGTTTATAATCTCAAACATTTATTATAAATTTTCTCTATAATTAAAGTTTTTAATTAGAATTGATAGCCTTTCTCTGTTCTATATAATATTACCTTTAAATTTAATTTAGGAAAATTTAAGTTTATATCACCAAACTTTTCTTATTATTATTCTATTTTCCTTTTTAATATAATTATATAATCTTAAACTTTACTTGATAATATTATTTTTATTTAATTTTTGTAAATCTAAAGTTCTAATCTCACACTTTTGTAATAAATTTTATAATAAATTTTTTTTAAACTTAATTTTTTAGATTTTAATTATATAATTTCACATTTATATATTAATTTTTTTATTAAAATTTATAATCTCAAGCTTTTTATAATTTTTTTTGTATTTTCTAAATTATATAATTTTAAGTTTATCATCTCACGCTTTTCTTAAAAGTTTTCTTTAGTAATTTAATTTTTACAAATTAGAATTTATAATTCACTTTTTCTTAAGTTTATAAAGTAAATTTTTTTTTAATTTAGTAAATTAAAATTTATAATATAAATATTTTTTTTTTACTTTTTAATTTATTATTAATTAAATTCAGATTTTTATATTTTTAAACTTATAATATTTAATATACATTCTTTGAAGTCCTCGTAGATTCAAATTAGAATCTTTTATTTTACTTTATATGTATACGCTTTCCTAATTATTTTTTAAAATAAAATGTATTAATTTAAAATTATAATCTTTTACTTCTATATATATTATTTTTTATTACTATTATTACACTTTATATGAATAAATTTGTTTATCTCCAAATTTTATTTACAATCTTGGGCTTTTCACAAATTTTTTTTCTGAATTCAAAATTATAAAATTATTTTTAAAATGTAATTTTTTCAAATAAAATTTTTTAAATTTTAAAACAATTACATTTGTAGGAACTCATATGAATCGAAATTTCCATAACAATTACTTTATCCATCACCGTTTTAATACAATCCCAGACGTTAAACTGAAAAATGTGGATAAGCTAAAAAAAGTTTCTTTTTTTTCTTTAAATTATTACTTAAATTTTAAAAAAAATATTTTTTTCCTAATTGAAATTTTAAAGATTATTATTTATTATTTTACTGTTATTATAAAAAAGCTTAATCAATTTATAAAATAATTTTTTTATGTAAACGTTTACTTGATTATCGTAAAAGTTTATTGTATTTTTCGTATGGATTTATAATTTTTTTAATATTTTTGTTGAACATTTTATTTATTATTATTAAATTTAGTCAGAATCGTTAATTCTTTTATGAGAAATTATTAATAAATTTAATTCAGAATTTTTAAAAATAAAAATTTTGGTTTTTTAAAATAAATTATTTGTTTAGAAAAGTAATCAATAAATTTTGAATAAGAATATATAATTATTATATAGAAATGATTAATAGCATTAGAACTTTTTTTAAGGAATAAGAAAAATATTATAAATTAATTTAATATAGAATTCTTTTTTCTTAAATTATTTTTTATATAGAAAATGATTAATAAATTGAAATCAGAATTTATTATTTTCTTAAAATAATGCATTAATAAAATTAAAAATTAAAATTTTTTTGTAAGAAATCGTATTTCTAAAGAAGTATTTAATAACTTGATTCACAATTTAATATTCTTTATATGGAAAGATGAATAGAATTTGAAATTTTTTCAATTTTATTAAGAAATAAATTAAATTTTATTTAGAATTATTAATTTTTTTTTTAAAAATAATAATAAAATTGATAAGAATTTATTATTCTAAAAAAATAACTAATAAATTTGAATCGAACCTTTTTCAAAAGTTTTTATATAATTAAAAAAGGTTGTTTATAAATTTGAAATTTAAATTTCTTTTATTTGGCAAAATATTAATAAATTTAAATCAGAAATTTATATATTTTCTAAAAAATGATTGAATTTACTTAAGAATTATTATAAGCTAAAATTTTTGAAATTATTAATAGATTGAAATAAGAATTCTTTATTTTTCAAACATATGATTAATAAATTTAATAAGAAATAATAAGAATAAATTTTAATCAGAAATTCTTACAAAAGCTTTATTTTTTTCAAAAATGTAATATTTTCCTTTTCTAAAAATATAATTAAATCAGATTTTTTTACTTTTTTTTAAAAAATGATTAATTAATTTATATAGAATTCATGTAATCTGAAACTTTATAAATAATTAATAAATTAAAAGAAAAATATTTTATTTTAAAAAAATCTGAGTAGTAATTTTATTTATAAAAAAAAAGATTTGAATCCGAAATTTTTACAAATTTTTAATTTTTTTTAAATAAGTAATTGATAAAATTGAATTAGAATTTCTATTTATTTATAATAAATAAAAAATGAATAATAAATTTATACCAGAATTTATATGAACTGGAACTTTTCAAAGAATTTAAAAAAGCTAAATTTTTATCAAAGGGCGATCCGTGCGAAGTGGGCTACGAAAATTTTGTTCCAAACACAAAAGGTTTAGTAATTCTTTTGTAGAAAAACTATTTAGCAAAAATTGATTAAATTTTTAGAAGTAAAGTAAAATGTTTTATTTAAAAATAAGTTAATTTGAAGTTTGATTAATTGAAATTATGGTAAGAATTTTAATTATAATTTAAATTTTAGATTTAGTTTTTTTACTTTAAAATTAATATAAATTGTTCAAGGTATGACAGAAAAGTAAATGTTTAATATTTTTTTATTTAGATTAATTAAAATTTAGTTAAATTATAAATTTTTATAAGAAAATTAAATTTATAATTTTTTCCTAGAGAATAATTTAAATTATTAAATTATTATAAGAAAATTAATGTCTTCAAAATTTTTTATTATTAAAAAAAAATTCTTCAAATTTAATTTAATTGAATTATAAGAATTTCATTTGTAAATTATAATTTGAAAATTCGATTTAATTTCTTTTTAAATTTAAACAAATTAATAAAAGTATTAAAACAAAAATAATGTTTTCGAAATTTTTTATTAATAAAGTTACGTTTAAATGAAATAAATTAAATTATTTTAGGAAAATTATGAAAGTTGTATTTATTATTTAGATTTATTCTTTTTCTCAAAAATAAATTAAATTAATAAATTTTATATAATAAAAATTATTTACAAATAATATTTTTATTTATATCTTTTTATAAAAGTAGTTTAATCTGATTAAAGTATTATAAAAAAATAATTGTTTTTAATAATTTTTCCAAAGTAAGTTTATTTATTAATAATAGAATACGTGTTATTAAAATTACTACTATAAATGTAAACTTTAAATTCATTACTAATACTTGTTTATAAATTTAATTTATAATAAAAATTAAAAATCTCAATTTCAGTGAAAGAAATAAAAACTTATAAAACAATTTTATTATCCTTTACGAATGTTATAAGTTATTTTGAAAATTTTTAAATTAAAAAAAAAATAATTTGTGTAGACTTATATATAAAGTAAAATTAGTTATTATTGAAAATTAAAAATTTTTGATCTACCAGACGATTCTGCTATTCATATAATATTTTGAGACTTGAAATTTTTTTTAGTTTTTTAAAGTTTCTTTATTATGTAAAATTTATATAATAATAAATAGATTGAAAGTCAAAAGATTCTTTTAATATAAATTACATGCAAATTTATATTAAAAAAAAGTTTTCAAGACTCTTTTTGATAAAAATTTTATGTAAAATTTATATAATAAGAAAAAGATTGAAAGATCTCAAAAAGTTTTTTTTAATATAAAATGATGTAAATTTTATATAATAATAGAAAGATTAAAAGATTTCCAAAAAATAGTTTTTCTATAAAAATTATGGCAAATTTATTTATTTATAAAAATATTAAAAGATCTCTAAAAAAAATTTTTAATATAAATTTATGCAAATTTTAATAATAACAATAATAATAATAACAAAAAGATTTTTAAAAGATTCTTTTTAAAATAAATTTTATGCAAACTAATTTATAATAAAAAGATTTTTAAAAGATTATATAATATAAATTCATGCAAATATTTTATAATAATAATAAAATTAAAAAATTGCACTTAAAGATTCTTATTAATAGCAAATTATGCATCTTCTAAATTATAATAAAAAGATTAAGAGATCTCTGAGAGTTATTTTTTCATATTATTTTTGATGCAAATTTTATATAACGATAAAAAGATTAGAGGATTCTTAAAAAGGTTTTTTTTTAAAATTTTATGTAAATTTTATATATAATAACAAAAATATTTAAAACAACACTTTAAAGGTTCTTTAAACAAATTTTATACACGCTTTGTTTAACAATAAAAAACTCAATAAATCTTTAGAAATTTTTTTTAATAAATACTTTTAAGCAATTTTAATAATAATAAAAAAGCTTTAAAATTTTTTTGAAAGATTTTTTTCAAAGTAAATTTGTTTTTTAGGGGAAACTTACGTGATTTGGTTTGCTGAAGATCCTATATACCAACCTCAGCAAAATCTCCTCCGCTGCTGGGGGATGATGGACGGTTCAGTATTTACTTTCAATTTTTATTATAATCAGTATAATAAAAATATAATATAAATTGTCTCGCAATTTTTTTTTAATTCCCCAAATAAATAATTATTTGAAATAAAAATAAATTTATAAATTTTAATTTTTATTTTAATTTTTTTTCAGAAATTATTTTATAAAAATGTCCATCTACTTTATTTTTTGCCTTGTTGTGATCCAATTAGAAATTTACTTTTTATAATTTGAATAGAACGCAAAAATTAATTTTGCTTTATATTTTGAAGTAGTTTTCAATTTTCGCAAGGAAATTTTTTTTTTTAAAATTTAAATTTGTAGTCATTAACTAAATTTAATTTATTTTTCTCCATTAATATTTATTTTTATAAAGTAAATTATAATATTTGAGGAAATCATTTTTTAATTACTTATTTTTGCGTTAAATTTTTTTCTAAGAATTAAAATTAGTAAACTACCTTAAACTCTATCAAAATAAAATTTATTAAAATTTATCAATTTTATGATAAAAAGTCTCTTTATATACTTTATATAAAAATAATATTATATAATTAAAATTAAAAAAATATAAAAGTTTTTGTTTTAATTAAGCATAAAAAAATTTAAAACTTTGAAATTATTATTAAATTACTTCATGAAACGGAAAATTTTACTATTAATATTAATTATAAAAACGTAGAAATTAATTTTTCTAATTATTTTATAAATATTATTTAAAAATTTTTACTTATTTTTTTCCCTAATTTAAATTTAGTAAATTAATATTAACTAAATTTACATAAACATAATTATTAAAGATTATTTGCGCTGCTTGCACAACGGGATTCTTTTTTTTTACATAAAAGATAATTTCATTATGGTAAGTTTGCTACTTTTATTATTCATTTTCTTTAAATGAAATATCAAACTTATAAAAGATTGAGATTTTATAAATTTAATTTAGTTAATTTTTAATTAATTATTCAGGTGGTCAGTGAAAATTCAAATTATGCTAAAAAATTTAAAACAGAAAATATTCCTGCAGTGCACATTAGTAACCTTCCTCACACTTTTCCTGTTGAATTTAGGGATTTGATTTCAGTTCCGGAAAAACTTTCATATTATGAAGATTCCATTTTATTTAATAAATAAGAATTAATCTTGCGAAAAATTATTTTTGAGTTCAGTTAGTTCATAAAGTTAAGATCCCAGAAAAACCTTTTTATTAGAAGTTTCCAATTTTTCAATTTTCTCAATCCTGTGTTATTTTTTGATGAAATGATATTTAATTTTTATTTAGTTAATTAATTTAAAATTTCTAGAAAAACTTTTATTTTACAAGATCCCATTTTGATACCAAAAATAAGAAGCTGGTAAAGATTTTTGAAGTAATTTTATTTATTTTAGTTAATAAAAATTAATTGTTTGTCGATGTTTTTTAAAAAGACCTTTTATATTATGTTTTTATTTTTATGAAGTTTATAGATGAATTAATTTTTTTTAAAAAAATGGTTTTCGAGACTTTTCTCTATTAAAAAACTTTTATACTACGAAGATTTTATTTTTATACACAAAGTAAGAATCGTACAAGGTTGCGACGGTTTCCGGGCTAGTTAACAAACTTGGCTTTGGTTTATGCCGAGTAATTTTGAAGTCATTAAAAGATTTACTCAAGCAGCGGTGAAGCGGACATACTATGATGCGTTTCATAACGTCGTGATGTAAGCGTTGGCTAGCATTAGAAGACTTATGAAAAGCTAGCAGCTATGTGGGTAGTGTCAACTTGAACTAATTCGAACTCAATCAAACTTTGAATTTAACTACAACTTTTACCTTTGGTTACCTTTGGTTATCTTTTGGCATCTTAGCTAACAATAACGATAGCCTGTAAAACTTTAGGAGTTAAGCTATCTTTACATGTAAAAGAGTAAAAAATAAAAAACACCCGCTCCGCCACATCTATGTATGTACTAGTAAATAAGCTAGCCTATTTACCTGGGTTTTAAGCTAAGGTACCAATTTTAAAGGGGAACACTAGAAACTCTCTAGGGGAACAATGAAAAAACAGCCTAGCTAACTTTGGCAGATGAATAGGAAGCCCCAGTTGCTTAATAAATAATGAAAGTAGCTTATAATTAAAGTAGAAAAGTCAGACAGGAACCCCTGCTCGTACATAGAGTTAGTCAGTTATAACAGTACTGGTATCGATCCTAGATGCTAACGAACAGCTTGTATACTGGTTGTGTTACATGTATAATTCTTTAGTTCTATGCCTCCTCTCGGTTAAAAAGAGTTACTATATCAAATAGTTAAAAATCGTTGTTGGCTTCTGCCCTGAGACAGGTTTTCTCTTATCTATGTCATTAGAGGCATATTCATCGTTCCGTTTCGCAAAGGGTATTTACTGTTTAGACCTTGCCTGACCACTTTTTGTTGTGTACTATAATTGAAATGAACAGACTAAATAACCTTCATTTTTGATCAGTCTACATTAATTTGGAAAAGTCTGGATTGGGTTTTTCCTCTCTTATTTTGTATCTTATGTCTCATTGAGCTTTAGTAATTACTTAATCTGTAGGACAGCGTTCTAAAGCGTAATCAGAAACTTATAAATAAATCCTTGTTCAAAACTAACCTTTCACCACCTACTTCGGCCGGTTTGGGTTGAATATTGAAAAGTAGGCTCGAACAAGAGGCATTTTCTAATTATCTGCTAAAGACCCCCCTTTTGTTGTCCTTAAGAAGGGCGAAAGGACTAAAGGTCAACCTATGTGTCTTGATAATGTAGTTATTAAAACGTAATAACAGGTTAAGTACCAACACGAGTAAGAGTGTTAGTAGAACGGGTACAAACTATCTTTATCACTCAAATAAAAAAAAAAAATTTCTTGCCTTCTCACCGTGCGTACTAGCTTTATAACTAACTAAATTAACCAACATATACAGCTGTTTTAAATTACATATCTATCTATTAAACTAGGAAACAATCTTAGAATCTCACTGAAGTAAAATAAACCAAGTGTACTTTAACTAGGTTTAGAAAGTTGAGAACCACACCGAATCGAGACTCTTTCCGTTGAGTATAGATAGCTTACCGGTACGGAGCATCCTGTCTACCGTTTTGACTTTTAAAATAACGTACGAAGGGTCAACTAACTTTCCACTTAGGATGCGCTCTGTACGGTGGTGCTATACAGTTTTAGAATAAGATCTCTACCGCTCTCTGTACGGTGCCCGAAGCACCCTCTAAAACTTTTTTTTTTTCATGCCTACCAGTACGGGGCATCATTGAAACAAGTGCTACGCAATATCAAACTTTATAGCTTTATGAGAGGTGCTTTCTTATCATCAGTGACATATTAATGGTATAAAGTAATGCTATTTACTAGTAAATTTTGATTCTTTTCCTCATTTTCGTAGTTGAACTGCTAAACCTCCTTCTCGGATAAGCTCGTTCGAACCTAGGCGATACCCTAGTGATTCCTTTTGTTTGTTGGGTAATAACACTATTTAAGGCCGTTTAGGGTTCTTTGTCCAATCTAGGTCTTCTAAAAACCTATACAAGAGAGGTCAGCCTGTAACCTCGTGCCTTAATGCTTCCCTTGTGTTTGCATTTATCATTTTATCACTTTTATCTTGATGTGGAAATATGCAGACCTTTACTATCGCTGCGGCCACAACGATTTAGACTTTCCACCTTCATTTAAAGATCCATTTTTGGCAGCTAGGAAGGTGGAACTGGTTTACAAGAGCCAGTAGTCACCACAACATACTAATTAGACAGGCATTTGGTTGTGACTCTCGTTGGTGCACCAATTACTCGCGCTCAAAACATTTCCTAGATCTAATAGTGGGGGGATAAACGACTGATTATAATTTACTTTATTAACCTGTTAATATATATATATATACTTTTTTCTAATAATGTAACTGTATTAAAACTTAACAATTTTATTACATGTAATAATGTTATTAGTTTGCTATTACGCCTTTATTAATGTATACTGTTTAGCTAAAGCGCATCCGTTCTTCTTGTTGAATGGCGCTGAGTCGCTAGGAAAGTTGTGTCTTCCGCGCCTCAATTAATAGATTAAAACAGCAATTGACTATAAATCACACATGTAGCAAGCCAGCGTTGTAAAGAAATAAATGCATGGTGTGTATTGGGTGCTTATGGTTTATAACTTGAAAAACCTGGCTATAAATTTCACTAATGTTTTTTCTATACTTTTAAAAAAATATATATATTGATTTCTAGTTTTAATGAAAATTTACCTATTATTTTTTCATGGCTGGTTACAATTAACCGCTTAATTAAAAAACTAAACTCCTAGTAAAGAAATTATAAGTTATTGATGATATCTGTCGTTGGATATACGAAATTATTTTTTTATGAGTAAAATATCAACCTAACTATTTTTTACCTGCTCAATTAGGTTATTTTTAAAAAAATTCGTGAACTATATACAAATATATATGTATATAATTTTTAATATATATTATATTATTTAAAGGCCAATTCGGGATTGTCTTGGCCGGTGACCGGTAATAAAAATACAAAAGCAAACCTCATTTTACATTAAAAAAAGGTCGCAAGTAATTAACGTGCTGCTTAAAGTTGTCAGAAAAATAAAAAAATTCTACAAGCTGTGAAATTTACGTTAAAAAATGAATTTTTTAATATTTTATCGGCTAAGTAAATAAATAAAACTATAATTATTTGAGCAATACAAAAAGTTAAAAAATTAAAAGGCTTACAAATTACTACGTAATAAATTCTTTTAATTACAAATTAAGTTAGAATAAAAAATTAAGAGTAGTTCTAAAATTTATTATAACGCCTTTTAGTCTCCATAAATTTCGTAATTTACTTTAGTTATTGGCAAGCTTGAAAGCTATATTACGTTCCCTCTAATGAAATGACTTAGGTTTAAACCATCATTAAGTCATATAAACTAACTAGTTTTCACAGACTTTTATTAAAATTCTTATTATTAATGAATCTAAGAAGTGAATATCAGCTCGTTTAGCTAATAATATCGTAATTGAAATCTATTAAAGTATAATAAAGTTTTAACTGTTATTATAATTTACAGATTAGTTATCTATCGTTCTAATAGGACGTCTAACAATAAAATACAGAGGAGATATATATATGATAAACGCCTGCAGAAAATCAACTTAATCAGGGATAGAATGTAGAGACGCTCAATACTAACAAAACTAAATTAAAGACTAAAAAATATAATAAAAATAATAAAGATAGGACTTATACCACCAGGCAACGTTACAATAATAATAATAACTCCGCAACGCATTTGTACAAAAAATTCTCTAAACCCAGCCCGAGATAAGTAACAAACTATTCTCTTATAATGACCAATGCAACTATAAAAGTTATGTAACACAAGTTTTTGTATATACCTTTAGATTCAAAAGGGCTTATAAGCACTAACGCAGCATCTACAATATTAAAGGTAAATGTACTATTCACCCATAACGATATTTGCAGTGCCCGGCACGAAAGACGCCCACGCGCTCTAAGAAAAACATTTAGTTTCATAATTATATTGCTCCTTAGTTTGTTAGCAATGTCCCCTAAAGAAATTAAAAAATCGAAGAAATCGAAGAAATCGAAGAAGCTGTGAGTATCCGTTTGTATATATTTTTTTATAACATCAAAAACTGTATATAATAGTAAAAAAGAAAAAAATGAAGCATTTGAAAACGCACTAAGCACCGAGAATGACGCAAATAGTATGCAAATTTTAGGAGAGGCAAGTTATGAAGTACTTGTTAATCGTTGCAGTCCAATATCAAAACCTCTAGCTAATGAAAAACTGACTAAAAGTTTGTTAAAAATTACAAAAAAAGGTAACTTTTTTGTTCCGTTCCTTATGATTGTCGTCGTCGTAGAATTCGTTTAAAGCTACCTTTATTAAAAAAGGGAAGGTATAACTTACCATACTCTGTTGAAACATTTTTACTTTGTTTGGAATCAATAACTTTATATTATGTTTTCACAGCATCTCAAACTCGTACCTTGCGCCGTGGCGTTAAAGAGGTCGTCAAGGCTATAAGGAAAAATGAAATGGGGTGCTTAGGAATTATAATTTTTTTTGTACTTTGCTAATTCTACGAATCTGCTTTCATGCATAGAATTGTTCTCATTGCTGGGGATATATATCCTCTAGATGTTGTTTCTCACTTGCCCATCTATTGTGAAGATAATAACCTTCCTTATTGTTTTGTGCCTTCTAAATTACAATTAGGTAGAGCCTATTACTAACAAAAATTGCTTAATTTTTGACGTTTTTTTAAGGTGCTGCTGGAAGTACTAAGCGTCCCACTAGTTGTGTAATGATTAAAACTCACCAAGATTTTAATGATTTATATGAGAAAAGAGTTAAAGAAGTCCAATCCTTATGCCAGCCTTACGTGGCTTATTAATCAAATATAAACTTTATTATGAACATCTGCGTGATCTATGACCTTTTAGATTGTTATAATATGTTTTTCAATCGTGTCTGACTCTCTCTTATAATAAAAAAATCTAACTACCATTTTTAATGACTAAACTCTAATTATGCATATTTACACATTTATAGTATTCTATTATGTATTTATATTAAGGATGTAGTATTATTAAATTGCAGTTATTTTTAAGTTTTTCTGTTCTACCAAATTACTCAGTTTTCAAATAGACTTGTTAATAGTATTTTTAGAGGCTTAAATGCTGTTATTAAACTAGGACGAGATTATATTTTTATTTAAAAAAATATCAACGATTTAAAGGATTTATTTTTTTTTACTGCTAAAAAATCATGCAAATCATACTTGATTTAAGACACTAATTCGGGGTTTTAAGCGATTAATTTAGCGCAGTTATATTTTTTAAAAGTTATGTTCACAGGATTTATAAAAGGGGAGACTTTATAATTCTATTCTCTACGTCTTATCTTGTTTAAAATATTTTCCTTTACACGTTAACAGTATATTATAAGCAGAATGTAAACTTTTATGTTTTTAAGAACTTTTTAATTATTGGTCGTCATACCTATTTTAAGTTATTTTTTTTAAAAAAAAATATATTAAAAGCTTATAGCGAATTAATATTTTTTAAAGAAAACATTTTAAAAATGTAAAAAAATATTTTTGAGGTCGCAAATGTAGCGCTCATAACATAATAGAAGAATCAAAACTTGGACGACGCGCTCTCAGAAGGTGATATCCCGTAACTTATTAAAAGACAAAAACGTTCAAGTAGGGCTTTTTATTTTGTAGTTGATATATAGTAAGAAGTACTCGTTTAAAGGTAATTAGAAGCTTTATTTATGGCTTATTTACATATAGATGTGGATGTGGTATAATTGCAGCTAATTAGCAACCATCGCTTTTTAAAAGTAAAGTGAAGGCAATAGATTCAATATTTTATATGTAGTATTCAAATAAATATATATATTAATAAAAAAAAATTTTACCAGTCTCTTACAATTTTTCTGAACTTAAAATATAATTTTTTGCCTATGCCCACTTTAACACTGAAAAAAGTCTGTATCTATCCCACTTCTTTTAGACTACGCGGTAACCTGACGGGTAAATTATGAATACTTTTAAGGCACCCTCAAAAATTATTCCTAAAAAAAGTATATTATTTATTTATTTATTAATGACAGTCCCTGATGCTCGATCGAGTTAAAAATTTCCAAATACTTGAGCTCTCAAGCGGGAGCAATCACAGATATATACTACAAATAGCATTCAGGGTATCATTTTTTTTTGCCTTACAAAAAAAAAAAATTAGCGCTTAAGACGTTACGAGAGCGGTGATAACGTGCCCTTCCCATGGCTCGTAAATAAGTTCGCTCACCAGCGCGATTAGTGTGCCTGGTAAGCCTGTCACAAAGGACAACGACATTGCGTTGGAAGATAATGTTTAAAAGGTCCACCTAGTGGTCCCAGTGAAGAGCATCATTTCGCACAAACCACGGCGCCTTTGTCAGAACACGCTGCAATTTGTTCGACCGCACTTGAATTGCCGACGCTATTGGAGTGGGGTTGCAGGCCCAGGCAGCAAATGCGTTTATTATGGGCTGGATGTAAGACAAATACAATTGTCGTTTGTTCCGCAGAGAAAACTTATCTCTTGCCGCAAAGTACTGGATAAAGAGTCTTATTTGCCGCCTTGACCTTCGCCACTACATAGTCCACGTGAGGCCCTAGGAAGGTTTGTTGTCGATGATGATTCCTAAGTATTTCGCTCGAGTACACCATGGAATCTTCACGCCATTAAAGGTTAAGGGCACCAATAAAAGGACGCGTTTCTTTGAAATTAAAATAGCTTTGCTCTTCATCCCATTTATAGTAACCTTCCCATCATGGCAACAGATAGCAAGGGCGTCAAGATAGCGCTGTAGTTGCTTGCATAGCAAAGCGGAAGACTTCGGAGAGGAATATACGGTCGTCTCATCAGCGTAGAGGGCGATGCGTGTAGGCGGAATGGAGGGCAAGGCACCTCGCTCATGTATATGGCAAATAAAAGGACGAGAGAAGGGACCCCTGCCATCAGAGATCGAAGCGGTGACCGGTTGTCTCCCACGCGCACGGTGAAGAGGCAACCATTCGGATATGAGTACAGCACCTCATAGAGACCATGAGGAATAGATATCGAGCGCAGTTTGTGCAGTAGACCTTCATGCCAAATTTGATCAAATGCCTTTTCAACGTCAGGGAAGACAGTGCCCGTGGCCTTCTTATGGTTAAAAGCGCGAGTGGTTCATTCAGTTAAGCGGAGGAGCTGCTGGATACTGAGTGCCCTTGCCAAAACCCCAACTGAAACTCCGGTAAAGGTTTTCCCGAGCATCAAACGACCTTTTAAGCAGCGCAGTACAACGGCCTCATCCACTTTGCCGGCTGCTGACAGTAGGCTGATTGGTCAGTACTTGCTAGGTGCTGATGCCGGTTTAAGTGTTTCTGTTATCATAACGACGATCGCCGTCTCCCATCGAATTGGAAAGGCGCCAAGGAGCATCGAAGATTTTATAAGGAGGTAAAGATAGCGCCTCCCTATTATTTTTTTTTTACTTCAGCACCTCGTTGGTAATGCCATCGGGTCAAGCGCCTTTTGTTTAGTAGCGCTTCGGCAGTTGCTTGCATCTCGTCAACATTAACTAGATTAAGAGTTTTTTCGTTGTTAACGGGTAGGGGTAAGTTCAGCTGAGGGAACGCATCATCATTAGCAGTATAGTAAGCAGGTGGCACGTTTTGAATAGCAAGAACATTGGTGAAAAGGGTGGTTTTATCTCCTCTCTCGACCACTATATTTTCTTCACTAAGGGGCAGTAGTGGTGCAAGTCCTCGATTTTTGGTCCTTTTAACAAATGTCCAAAAGGAGGAGCGGTTGCTGCTGCCTGATAATGTATATTTGATGCAGTTTGATCTTCCATTCAATGTTAAAATGGGCCATTACCTTTTTTCTAATGCACCTGTGAAGTCGATTAAGCTCAAATTTGTCTTCGGCGTTCTGCGGCTACATGGTTACTCAAATAAGGCGTCGACATTGGCAGATAAGCGCCTTTATTACGGAAGGCAGGCGCTCTTGGCGGCACGTTACTTTACGAGTTGTCCTGGCAGTAGTGTGAGCTATAACCAGTCGGTTTCGAAGAGGGCAACAGCATCATCCAGCAAGTCGGGCGTGAACGGTAATGACGGGCACGGCGGCAGCGTGGTTTCTAATATCAGCATATTTGTCCCAGTCGGTAAATATACGGGAATGATCTTTGGTGTGTGTTCTTCTCATCTAAATCGAGAATAACTGGAAGGTGATCGGAGGACAACTCGTGGACCACTTAAATCGCCATAGTGAGACGTATAGGTTTAAGTATGGCATAATCCAGTAGGGCTAATGTGCCTGTAGTCGCCTTGTATTTCGTACCCCATAACGTTAATAAAGGGTTAAACCTACTACGAACTACTGAAAACCAACTTATACTACACAGGAAAAGGAAAAACCAGTGGATTCTTTTTTCTCCTTTTCTGCCTTTTCCGCACTTTGTTGATACTTTTACACGTTATTGTCCCTTTCCTCGCGGTATATTACTACTTTTACTTTCTACTAAGTAAATATTCTAAGCAAAAATTAAGTGTATTATCGGTAATATTCTCGCTAAGTGGTACTTTTTAGCCGATTACAGTAAAGGCCAGTGAAGAAATTTAAAGCTTTTTCTTGCAAAATTTTTTTTCTAAGTACAAAAAGTTTTACAATAATTAACTACAACGCCCACTATCGCGCATAAGTACTAAATAAAAGCATAACTAACTATGATTTTATAAGCAAATGCTATAGCGCAACGGACTTATAATAAATTTAAGCAAAAAAAAAAAATATCTACATCTTTAAAAAAGACAGTATATAAAAGTAAATCATCATATAGAGAAATTTTTATTTTTCAATTATAAGCACAAATAGAACAAAATCAAAAAGATATAATAAAATTTAAAATCATTGAAGTTCTTAATAAGATCGTCGAGGGGATGAGAGATTTCAAATATAAATTAATTACAAAAACTTCAAATTATTGCTTGAATCTTCTATTAATTCTCCTGTATAAAAAAAAGTAAATATATTTCAAATACAGATATAATCAGATATATGCTATTAAGCACGTTATATACCATAAACTAAAAAAGATTATATCTGTGTAAAATAGTTTTATTCTTTTTTTAAAAATTCTTCGAATCGACCATCACATTGATTTTAAATTAAAATAAAAAAGCAACATTTTTTAATTTAAAAAATAATAAAAAATCAATCGAAATAAAATTTACGATCTGCCAAACGTTAATAAAAAGTTTCTTGCAAAAAATAAATGACGTCGGTTTATGTTAAAAAATTTAATCAAAATTTTAATAAATAACGAAGAATAACGTGACTGCTCAACCTTTCGAGGCCTCAAGATCCGCTGCGTGAGTGGCCGTAGTATTCTTATCAAAAAGTGGGACGGGAGCATCTAAAGGAGCCGCTAGTTGGGCTCGTTGCTGGCTGCTCATAAAAAAAAAAAAATAAATTAAATTTTAACAGTAAATGAATTCCATAACTAATTATATTCAATAATCTTTTTTATCTTGCTATAAATTTCACTAATACGATTACTTTATCACTTAAATCCTTTATATTAATATTCCGAAAGAAAAGTATGATAAAATTAAATAACTAAACCCCTTTTATAAAAATAAAATTAAAACCTGCAGAACGCTGTATAAAAATAAAAAGGCACAGCGTAACACGAAATCGGCCAACCAAAATCTAACGAACATTAAGCGTAACATATGAACTGCAGTGATTAAAGGAAAATATCCAACTTTTCTGTCGACGAGAGTTTTTACTATACGAGACTTACTGAAATAGAGAGTAAAAGAAAATAAATATATACACCAAATATCTTTTTTTAATATAATTTTTATATCAAAAGTAACTTAAAGTTAAATCTGTTTATTATAGACTTAATAAAATATTTTAAAAGTTCACTGTAAACTAAAACTAAATAAATAATATAAATAATAATAAAAAATTATATATAATATTTAAAAATATAAATTTAAACTTATTAAGAACAGAAAAATTCTCACCAATTTAATAAACTCCAATTCATCTAGATTTATATTATTTACTTTTACTTTATAAATTTTCATACCTCGCTATCATTCTGCTTATGGCGATTTGTACTCCCTCAATCATAGCTAAAATAACACAACCGGCAATACCAGAACGAATGGCTCCACCTAGTCCACCTAAAAAATAAATAATTAAATTTAATTTAATTACAAAATCTAAGGTTTTCAGATCAATACTTCGGATGGCCAAAGTAAAACCAGTTAAACCGCCACTAGCAATAGAATTCATGGCGTCATTTTTGTTTCTTATAGCAACTAAAGAACAATCATAGCAGGAAAATACTCCTCCCCAATTAGCAAAACTTCCTCCTATGATCGGAGCTCTTACTTTCATAGCGTTAACAGCACTCTGAAAACGTTGCCCCTTTATAAAATAAAAAAATTCCTTTTAGTTTATAGTTAGTAATATATATAAAAATAAAAAACCTTCGGTGAATTAAAATAGCCTTTTACTAGATGAAACACACTTCCGCCTACCGCTCCCATTGCAAAGGCTCCGCCAAAATCCGTAATTATTCGGTTTGGACAAGGTTCACGAGCAAGTTCTTCCATGAAAAAAAAATCTATAAAAAAGCTCTAAAGTTATTATAGTAATAAAAAAATACATAATAATAATAAATGGTAATAACGCAGGAATATGGGCACGAAAAAGGTTTTGTAAAAGTTGTGTAGTAATTCAAGCCCGTGCTAAGTGCTTGGAAACGTCGATGGCGGATATATCCATGTGCGACCGACGAAGGCTTGTTAATAGAAATTTAAGTTATTTGGTAAGACGTTATTGTAGATTTAATAGTAATAATATTTGTACCAGTTACAAAAGCGAGAAACGTTTATAAATTTTATATATTTTAAAAAAATTTTATTCTAGCGAACAATTTTTAAAATGATAATACTTTTGTACTAACATTAAAAAGAGGGAGAAAGATTTATAAATGCTAAATTAATACTTAAAAAACTCTTTTGTAACGACACATCTTATAATAATAAAACTTTTGTACTAATATTAAAAAGCGTAAAACGTTTATAAATAATAAATCTATTTTAAAAAACGATTTTAGAGAGAAATTTAGTAGTTATACTCTCGTAGTACCAATTCTGAAAGCCAGAAACATTTATTAATTTTAAATAGTTTTTAAAAATTCTGTCGTAGCAAGAGATCTTAATATAAATTACCTCTTGTACTATTTTTATAAGCCAGAAAATTTTATTATTTTTAAATTAATTTCCGAAAACTTCTATTAAAAAGAAAATTCTTTTAATAGTAATATTTTTGTACTAGTTACAAATAGGGAAAAAGAATTATTAAAATAATTATTACAAATATAATATGAAGTGATAATCTATGTATTTTGTCAGATTTTTTTGAGACTTCAATAAAGTAATTTTTATTTTTTTAAGTTTTAAGTTCAAGCGAACAACAAATTTTACTGTCGTTTTCCTCTAACCAATAGATGAATACTTTTTTATATCGCGTTCTACGTGCTCTAAAAAACGAGTATAAAAATATTTTAAATGCGCAAACTATGTCTAACGCAGTATTTAAGCCTAATATAGTCTTTTTTACACATGACTTTTCAAGCACCAAAAGGTTTTTGTTGGCATCGAAAACAAGGCTGCACAATTTCAAGTTGTGTGGAACAGCTAAGTAAAGCAGTCAAATTTTTTGTATTTTTATTTAAATAAAAAGTATACTTTATGTAATAATATTGTAAAATTTAAAAAAAACAATACATTTTATTATTTAATGTCAGGCGTTAAAATTTTTGAAAAATAGGCTTAGTACAACAGTATATCGCTAAAAGTTTGTTTTTTTAAGTAAGTGAAGAAATTCCTCAGGAAGCTTAAAAGAATTTAAAAGATAAATCGTTTTCACAAGCAATACTACTCGTGCCTGACCCGCATCGCCTAACTAAACTTACTGAAAAACAATTAAAAAAATATTTAGTACGAATAGCGGCAAATTTATTAATATAATTGTATTCTAAGAAAGTCAGTCTCTTTTATCGGGAGAAGGGAAAATTAATAGTACGAAAATCTTTTACTGGGCGTATTTAACTTGGAGGGTAGCATTGTTATATTTCTACTTACCTAGAAAGACGTTTCAAAGGATGTTATGCCTGTACGCCGAATTGTTTTGAATATCGTTACATATGAAATGCAAACAATTTTTATCTCTCCCTCAAAAAATATTTTATTCAAAAAAATTTGGTTTTCTTATATATTAATTTTAGAGTAGTTTTTTTAAATTATAAACGTAAAGTTTGATAACTTTGAATAAATCAATCAGCAAATTTTTTTATTTATAAACTTATATAAGGCTCCATGTCAGATAAAAAAGTAAGACACAGCAAGAAAAACACAGTAATATTTTTTTACTGGCCTTTTTATTTTAAGGTGTTTTAATAAAAGTGTAAAAAGAGTTTATTAAAGCAAATTTTTTTAAATTTTGGTCGGAACTATTTTCTCTAAAATAAGCGTCGTTTTTTTTTTAGTTAAGGTAGGATGTAAAGCTTACAATTACTCATTTTTAGTTTAGGTGTTTATACTGCCAAAAGTAGGATTATTTTTAAAAAGTTATTTTTTTTGTTTTAAAGTTACCCCATCTAAAGCGATTATCAATCTTTCCATTATACCTTGCTTTCAGATTAAAATATATTGTTAGACTGCTTTCGTTAACTTTTATAAAATTTTAACTCATCCTATGCACAAATTGTTTTTTATAATAAAATATGTCCACTAACCTAACTCCTTGGCATGAAACATTTTATTATGAGCCTGTGACGAAAGTTGGCTATCGCTTATAGTTAAAAAAACGCCTAAACAGGTTAGCAACTAAAGGCAACTTAACGAAAACTTTCCGACTTTATTACATTTAAGAGTTCTTTAATTCTTACTACTCACAACTAACTTTGCACTTTCTATAAGAACCGAAAAAACATTTTGCAATATAATAATCCTTCGCAAATAATATCATAATCAGTGGTAATTTATAAGTTATTTCTGTGCACTGCCATATTTGATTAAAGACCGGAGGGGTTAATATAAATTATTTATACTGAATTTATATACTATTTTATTAACTTCACTACCTTAGCAATGCTACTAAACGCAAGAAGCATGCATTTCTTAGTCTTTCAGACCGCCTAACAACTACTACCGTATAGTGGAAGTATAAGAAGCTCACAATTTTAAATTCCTCGTGCACAAGTAAAAAATTTAAAAGTATAAACAAAATTTGTCGCCTAGTGCTTTATTCCAGGGATCGACCCGAGTAACTTAAAAACAGTTAAAATTATCTTTCAAGCTTGCTTGGCGAGGAATGTTTATAAAAATTTCTTCATATATAACAATAATAAACATCGACTTGACTGCTTCATTGTATGAACTACTAAAACACCATAATAAAATGTGGCTTTATACTAGCTTAAAAATTCTGCTCGGTTCTCTCACAAACCTTAGAATCACGACTGTATTTTTAAATTTTAGAAATTTCTAATTAATATTTATGTGTGCATCATTTTATGGGGCATATAACATTTTTAAACAACATGCAAAAGTAATACAATATAGAAGATAAATGTGGTAAAAAAATTATCTTGATTATCAATCCATGAAAATCAGAACACCTGAAGTTTTAAGAAATCAAAAAATAGGATTATAGAACCAGCGGAATGTTTTAAAATAGACACAAAGAAAGATACAAAATACTTATACATGCATTGGACAACAACTGCCTTTGGGTCATAACGAGATTAATTTAAAGTGCTATCCTATCAAATTGACTCGAGGAGAAGCATAGGCAATACTACCTAACCTAGCAAGCCCACTTGGGCGTTTTATGCATAATAATATTAAGTTGCATATAAAATAGTAAAGGAGGTAGTGAGCTACCTTAGTGGAAACATAGACATATATATAGAATAAACGCCCCCCTACTTCATTCAGTATGCTTATTGAATGCTATACAGGTGCATCTCTGGCTGACAACGATGACCACTGTACCACAATAGGGCATAATGTACTAGCATCCAAAAACTTTATATCTTTTAAAGCAGAATATATGGAGTATGTCAGTTTTATATACACATAAAAAAGAAAAGATGCTAAAAGAGTAATTCCTTAACAAACAAGTTAAAGTGGTTTTTCGTACCGACAATAGGGCAGTAAAAAACGTATGCCGACGAAACGCCATCACATAAATTTTTTCTATCATCATTAGAAACAAGCATTACAAAGATAAAAATTCCGAAATAGACTGAAAAATTTATAAAGACATTAAAAAACCTTGACTTAAACTTACAACTAAGTAGGCAAAGCACGATATGAATTTATATATATGTTATACATAAAACACCCATCACAGGCCACAAAATGGAGCCATTGTACATTGCAACCAGAATCACGTGAGTAAACAGCCACGTTTTAACTAAAATGTTTTCAAGGTTAGGCAAGTGTTACTTATAGCATATTTGTTATTACAGACATATCAGTTTCGTACCAAATTTTAATAAAATGGAAAAGACAGGCAGAGTTGCTTTAGGAATACTTGTAGCAACAACAGCTATTGTTATTACTTATCTTTCTTATCAGTACCACTTCAAGAAAAGATCTAATCAGAAAAGTATATTTAATAATTATTTAGTTACAGTCCTCTTTGTTTTAGTTTTTCCTAATTTTTTAGAACTGAGGTCCAAGAAAAAAGTTTCTACCACTAGTAATATTCCTGTACGATTATTTCCATATTAATTACATGTATGATTATTATTTACTTATAAATTCAGTCTGATAATAAAAGTGAAGCTAGTGCTAATGACATTGATTCCTTGCGGGCTAAAGGGAATGCTAAATTCGGAGAAAAAAAATATCAAGAGGTATATATACTACTTTACAAAATTATATTTTTTTTTTAAAAAGTAAGTAGATAATGAAAAGTATTGTACTTTTTCTTTTTTAGGCCATTGATTTGTACTCTTTAGCCATTGCAAAGTCGGATTCGGCTGACCATTTGGGTTTAGCTAAGTGTTTAGGGAATAAGGCGTATTGTCATATTAAATTGGTGAATTTTTATTGCGTTTATCATAAAGCTTGTTTATTTTTTTTCACGATAGGAGGACTATAAAACAGCTATTAATGATTGCACGGAAGCGTTATCTCACGATCCTAACTATGTTCGTGCTCTACAGCGACGCGCTACTGCTTATGAATCCGTCGATGATCTTAAATCTGCGTTAAACGGTACTTGTTAAAAAAAAAGTTTCCATTTATATTTCGTATTAACAAATTCTTATTATACAGATTTAATTTCGATAACGAAGATTATCTTGCCATCTAATAAATCTGATTTGAAGCCATCACAGCAACAACAGGAGGTAATGGAGAATATTGATAGACTTTTGAAGGCAATTTCTACCGAAAAAGCCAAAGAGGCTCTTAAGGTCCTTATGTTTTTTCTTGGCTACTTTAAATTTTTTTATAGTTTTTACTAAAAGAATAAAATTGGAAGTTTTCCAACATCTTCTGTCGTAAAGTCATACTACGAAAGTTTTAAACGAGATTTAATTACTGAATCCTTCGACGAGCTTAAATCGAAAATGTCAGAGGGAGACGAATCAGCGAATTTACATTTCGGGCTTAAGTTTTATTTTTACTATTTTATAATGTCCTTTTATATATTTTCTTTTTTCTTTATTAGGCTAATAGAGGCGGAAAAATACGATGAAGCGTTGATACATTTTAATCAATTTTTAAAAAAATTTCCTAATAATTTTACTGCATTGGTTGTTTATTAACTATTTAAGTCATCTTTATTCTGCTTATAAGTTTTTTTTAGGTAGAAAAAGCGACGTTACTTCATTTATGCGGGAAAGTTGAAGAGGCGCTGGAACTGTACGAACAAGCTAATAGAATCAGCCCCGACGATCCTCACGTGCTTGTTAAATGGGCCAACGTGAGTGACCTTCTGAATTTCTTAGAGCATTATTACTGATAAGATTGGTTGATTGTTTTTCTGAAGGCTTTTTTATTTGCTGATAAATTGGACGAGGCAAATGCACTATTGGACAAAGCAGTCGCCATCGCGCCGGAAGGTAATTTTTTTTAAAATTTTTAAGACCTTTAAATTTCTATCAAAATTCAGACAGTGCTGTTCTTTTCCATTATGGAGAATCCTGTAATGCCCAGCGAAGGCACGAGGATGCCATTTCTTTTTATAATAAAGTGATAGCGGTTGATCCCGCACATTACGAGGCTTACAATCATAAAGGTCTGGCTTGCTTGGCTTTTTTGGAATCTAAAGGTTTTTTTCTTACTTGAATTTTTTTAAAGTAATTTCGATGTCCTTTGCATTTTACAGCGCCGTATATGACTAACGAGACGCAGAAAATTCAAGAGGCCAAAGAAGTTTATAAATTTATTCAATTTTATAATTTACCGTTAATAAATTTTATTAATCATTTTATGAAATTTACTTCTAACATAATTTATGAAATTATATTTTTTAATTTAAATTTTAAAATTTTATTTTTCATTAATAATTATAATAACTTTTTTTAAGTATTTTATTATAATTTATTGTAATAATTATTTTTATTAATAACTATTGTTTTCTTTTGATTTTTAATGGATTTTTAATTTTCTAAATTATATTGCTTAGGCCTTTGAGCGAGCCATTGAGATTGCTCCTTCCCGCGCGGAAGCTTATAATAATTATGGCCTTCTTTATTCTCTCTTGCAGGAGCCTGTAAATTTCATTTTTTTTTTGTTTAGAAATTATAATTAAATTCTCGATGCCAATTAGACTAAAGCTCACGACCTTTTTGATAACGCTCTCAAAGTTGATCCCGGAAATTCCACAGCATTTACCCGAAAGGCAGTTTTTTTTTTGCTATTTTTAAAAAAATCTCTTTGTTTTATTGCGATTTTTCAGGGTTTTTTAGAGTTCCAACTTTTCCAGGAACCTCAAAAAGCAATCGACTTATTTAATAAGTCTTTGCAATTGGATCCTCATAATGTTGAGGTATTATTACTATTATTAAAAAATTAATCTCAATAATTATTATTTTATATTTTTAATTATTTAAATTTTATTAAATTTGTTATAAAAGGCTGAGATCAATTTATCTTTGGCTTATTTAGCCACTAATCGGCCAGAAGAGGCCGTTCGTTGTTATAAGAGAGCCATAGAGAAATCATCTGTTCTTTCTTTGGTAAATTTGTTTTATAAATGTACCATAATTGCGTTACTGCGTATAAAATTTCTTAGGATTTACCGCAAATTTATTATTATATGGAAACTTGCAAATTGCAGTGCCAACTTGAACGAAATGAAAATATTTGAACTAATAAAATTCAATAATAGATTATTTTATTCCTTTGGGCGTTTTTAGAATTTGATTTATTATATGAAATTTAGCAACTTCTATTGCCAACGCAAATATTATAATTTTGACTTCAATTTTTTTTGTTAGAAGCTTTACGGTTTTTAAGGATTATACGTAAATCTTCATTCACTTATAAACTTTATGTAAGCGAATTTCTTTGGATTTCTAAAAAGATCACTACGTATCATATAGTTTTTAATTCGTGTCTATTAATAATAAATTTTGCAATTTTATTTTTAATTTTTATTTGGGGAACGTTAATTAAGAGCTTTTTTTAGGGCATTGAATTTAATTTGAAATTTTTATTTAAAAGCACTAACTATTTACAAGAAAGGCCTCAACGTATTTATTATTAAATAGTTAGTACTTTACTTAACTAGTAAGTTAGCGGTGAATCTTTAAAAGATTTTATCTTTCGGAGCATAAACGTCGGAAGCTTGAAGACGCGCTGGAAGGTGAAAAAATCCGTTTAAAATATATTTAACTTAAAAAACGAAAAAAAAAAAATTTAGTTTTGAAAATTATTACTTCTGAGAAGTTTTACTTCACAGGAAAATTAAGAAATTATATGGTTGATTTTACTGTTGTAGTGTATTGCTAAACATACACTTAAAACAATTAAATCGTTAAAGATTTCTTTTTCTATAAAACTTTAAAGGGAAAAATTGAAAGCGTGCAGGAACAATTTTTATCTAAACTAAATTGCTCTTCGGGAGTAAAAAGCGTTAATTACCGAAAATATTGTAAATTCGTTAATTATTGGAAAAAATATTTATGGGTGTCTTTAGGTGCTATGCTCTCTTGCTTTATTCTATAATGAAAAAGCAAGCCGCTGTTACGCCATTTCTTTCTCAGTTTTCCCTCTCTATAACTATTTTTGTTTGTCACCATCGACAGTGACTAAATACTACAAGTGGAAATAAGAATTTAAATGGAAAGAGGTTTACGTTTAGTTAAAAGAATATATATAGTACCTTCCTCAGGATAGCAGACTCGTGTTCGTAAGTCATGTTTAAATTTTTAAAAATTATTATAGGTAAACTAAACAGGATGTAGGGTAGACCTTTAAACTTCAAGAGCTCGCTTTGTATATTGCTATAATGCAAGAGCTTTTTTTATAAAAAAAAAAAAAAGAATAAGTTACTTATATGCTATAATACGATCCACTGTAACTTACGCTTCACTGGCTTGGAATAATGATTTTAACTATAAGAATACTAGAGAAATACCAGGCTAGTCTACTACGGAAGTTTTTTCAATTTGAAACCAAACACTCAGTGAACTAGTTATTCATCTCAAGATTTAACTTTTTCCCACTATATTTGTTTTGAGAACTATACGATACGCGATGCTGAGGAAATGCTGCGGGACGTTTGCAAATGCTTTAACCAATGCTTAGTCAACTCAGTGCAACTAATTTTCTTTGTCCTCACAGTCGATCTAAATGACAATATAGAGCACTAACGAAAAATTAAGGGGTATACATCACACAAGTACTAAATCTTTAACCAAACCTCACTCCTAGTTTAAGGTAGTTTTTTGTATAGTAAGATAACGGTAACCTCACCCTTTTAATATAGGCAGACCTAGATTGAGCAACAATTTTCGTTATACCAAATATGATTATTGTAATGTTTATTTGAAAAAGTATCGATCTATTACAGTTTCGGAAGGTTCTTTTTGTTAAATTAATAAAGAATTATATGTAAAAAAACACAATTTAAGATGTTCTGCACATATTGAAGTTTTAAGCAATATAATCAGGGTTATTAAACTTTTTTATTAAAAAAAACTATTTCTACGAAAATTGGCAAGCATATTTGTAACTTCTTTTTCAATCTTGCTTGAATTAAGCTTGTAAAATTAATTCCCATTTAAATGATAGAACTTTGTACACTTATAATTTGTAGCTATGTTAAAATCTTTTAAATGAGAAGCGAATTAAAAACCATATTTACCTCAATACTTAAAAACTTTTACGTGTTACTAATATTATTTTTTACTATACTCTCGGGCAGTTCCTTTTTAATTATGACCGAACTGAACATTTCACTCCATTAGAAAACTGTTTATTTTCCTTATAACTCCAATATTCTTATATTTATTTATTCAAAATATTGTAACTTTTGCTGTTAAGTTATTATATTCTACTCCTGAGACGTTTATAGTTGAGTATTTATTTCTCTAAACAAACGAGTAAGATATGAAGTTACTGTGCGTTGAAGCCTTCTTTTATACTTTTAAATGAATAAGTTAAACTTGTATTTTTTATATAGCATGATAATATATATCTCTCGGGTATATGTCTACCAATAAAAGCTACTAATAATATTAATATTGCAACTCATTAGACTTAAAATTATTTTTTAGTCCGAAATTGATATAGCTATTGATTTTATGGAAATTGATAGAAACGTAATGCAACCGAATAAGAAACTATTTCGTTAAGTTAATATAAATTCAAAATAAAATAAGGTTAAAGTTAAACTGAATTAACACGTGCAGCAGTCATTCAAGGCTTTGCGTCCTTTAAAAAAATCTACAGGATTTCATTGAAGCGTTAGCCTCGTTTATATTTTTAGATGCGCACCAGAGTAATAATTATATAAAACTAAAAAGATTAGCATTCACTTAACTAAGTGCCAGTAGACGTCTGAATAATCTTAAAGGCAAGCAATATAGCGCGAGCCTTGATGCATGATAAGTAGTAATTATATTAAACTAATAGAGATTAGCATTCAATTAACTACATGCCAGTAAGTGGTTACTGTTAATAATGGAAATATATAATGGGCTGGAAATACCATCCACTTACAGCTAAAAATTTGAAGGCGTTGTTATTTTTAATAGCAACCCCTGGAAATTGTGATGTTTTCTTAGTTGTTTATAAAAAAAAAGAAAAAGGAGAATCGAGAGTCCTATTCTCAGCAGCATATTCAATAAAAATTCCTAAAGTGCTAAAGTAATCGCTTCTTATGTTGACTCCGTGCAATTTTGTCGCCCAAACTCAAAGCCATGCCTACAAACAAGGCAGAAGATTTAAGAAACTTGCAGGGAAACGTGGTCTACCGGGGCGACCCCACCTTGCGTTTTAGCACGAACTCGAATGTGTCCCGCAATTTTGTTGTCGTTGTCTTTCTCGAGTGATAGGCTAGCAAGTACGTCCTCCCCAAAAATACTACGAGCGTAAAGAATGGAGGCATAAAAGTTGCTTTCGCCTTGAAAAAGAACCAAAGAATTTAGCCAAACAAATTAGTTAGCCAGTCTCAAAAATGCACCTTTTTGTGAACCCTTTAAAGTTAAACAATTCATGTTGGTGCACGAAGCAATATGGCTGACATACTCCTCTAGAGACGTAATATCTAGTGAAGAAGAGGAGGGTCAACCCCTTCAACAAACATCTCCATTCGTGCGCTATAAGAAAACCCGTCTTGACCGTCAGCTTATTCTCCCACTCAAAGTCTGCCCACATGCGACGAAATTCCTCGTCTGTGCACGTAGAAGGTTGGATGTAGTCTATGGCGTCCACAGAGATATCGCTCAGCACCACACAGGAGGTGGTGGTTGTCCCGCTGGCGCACGGTGAGAGGAATTCGATTAGCTTGCAGAAGGGAAGGAAGGATACGCATGCCAACCACCTGACATCGTACGCAAGGAGGCCAAATATGAGTCCCCCGTCAGAAGAAGACAGCTTGATGCCTACTTTGATGGTAATGAAACCCTCGGGGGCTAACGTGTACTGTTCAGGCCTCTCGGACACCTTCAAGGCGCCAACTGTGAAAAGTTCGAGGCAGAGATTGTGGAGTGTGTCTCGAGTTTGATTGACGACAAGTATAAGGAGCGTAAGATCGAACTGTTCGATCGTAATAAGCGCCTCCGCAAAGATGGGGTCGGACAAACCAGTGAGCTGCACTGGCTTTTCAAAGTCGGCTTTCAGCCCGTGCATCTCGCCTGTTCCTACGCGAGGTTAGCTATGAGCTTCTCTATTAGCGCCCCAATGGAAAAAGAGGTCGCATGGCAAACCAACGGCTATGGAAAGGGAAGCCTCCAACTCATCTTCCAACTCGCTGGCGGTGCCCAAATGGCGAAAAACGAGGGCATCGTCAACCTTATAGAAGAATTCTATTAATATCGATATGCAGGCCTTTTTCTTAAAAGGCAAACTTGCGCGGCATGGACGGGTTGAGTTTGCTTCTCAAAGTCGTTGTTGCTCTCCTTCCTTAAATCCTCTAATAAGTTATTCCAAGCCAGTTGGCACTAAGCGAACCACGTAGCAAGACGGTCAATGAAAGAAGTTTTATGTAGAATACCTCGTGCAAAAATGCCCGAACGGCGATGGGTTGCGGTTCGGAAAGGACCCGCAAACAGAGTACAAGCCAGTCGTGAGAGTCCTAAAGAAGTTTTATAAACCTTAACAATTCCAAACAGAATAAAAAAATAAAAACCCCATCAATAGCGTGAGAGGTCATTCCAGAGGTTCCCAAGCGGAGGATGGCGGCCATGATTAGTATGGCCTTTGCTGAGGCAGATTCTTAATACAAACAAAGGAAAAAAAAAAAAAAGAAAACTCCACCAGTGCGTTTGTTGCATTCTGCATCGTTCGGGGCCAGCTCTCGCCTCCGTAACACCAACTTTACTAGGGTACTAGCCAAGGCAATCGCGACTAGATACTCCCCCTCAGCACGGAGACACCCGTTAAAAAAAAAACAACAAAAATAGAGCACGTGCTCACCTCATAGAGCATATCGCGTAACGGGGTGAACGATTTTATCGTGAGCGTCTGCGAAGCGCTGGCGGGAGTAGAAGCTGTAAAGGCGCTCTGCGTTGCGTATGATCCATCTGTGTTGAGCTTAAAGGCTTCAAAGTTAGTAAAGGAACTTTTAAAAAGAAATCAGTAAGTCAGAAAAAAATTACTTTCACTCCATTGCTTGAAACTGCCTCGACTCGCCGGTGGGCCAATTCACCTTCGTTCCTCTCCTCCTCGGCAGGCTACAGGGCAGACCTTACAACGAAGGCGTCCGAGTGTAAAAAAAACATAGAAGGCACGACCTGCTGCTTTGGGGGGACAATAGGCAATTCTCCAATAGCGTCGCAAACGGTGTCAAAAACTCTATCACCAGTCTCTTTCTCTTCGCAATACTCTCCCTTTTTCGTATAAAGAGAACAGTCGAGACGAATGCCGAACGCTAGGAATGTTTAGAGTTACCATTATCCACAGGGTCGCTCGAAGGACATCGAGATCTTTAATGTAGTAAAAAGAGTCTAGCAGCTTCTCAATAATACTTTTCCTAAGAGCAGGGAAGTACACGATGGCCTCTCTTACGCTGAAAATCACTTCCCGAGAAGAAGCACTGGCTTCTCCTAAAAACACCATGAACTTTAAAGAGACCTGCGCTTGAAAAACGCCAACCTAAAAAGTCCAGAAGGAGAGGGACTATCTGGGGAGCCACTGAGGGAAAGCGTATGGCGCATCCGTGCAGAGTCCGCACCAGGCTTTGCCTATACTCATCGCTAAAGTCGACTTCGTCATGAGTCTAATCATGAAAGCTGGCAAACGCCCTACAGAAGTAAATGGAACATGCGAACCTTTAGCAGTTCTTTTCGCAAAAAGGCGACCACCTCCACGATGTTTTCGGAGATAATACAGCGGCTGGCTATACCCAAAACCTTTCGTCGAACATCAAGGTCAGAAGAGCACAGACAGCGGAGCAGATCCATGATTTGGCCCTCAAACACGCTGGAGTGCCCCGCCAGACTCCTAAGAGCTGCGAGAGCCCCACGAGATCGAAGCCGTTAAGCAAAAGAATGTAGCAAAGACGGCGTGCGCCACAAAGAAGAACCCTCAAGGCGACTAAGGACGACCAGCTTGACATTGTTGTCACTTTCTCGATATATCAGCTCCATGAGAGTTTTGGCCACGGCAGTCACGGCAGTGGGCGCGCTCGTGAGCACAAGCAGCGTCTTCCCGGCCTCAAATCTGAAAAGTGTAGTGTAGCCGCTCAGCATAATGAACTTGTCATAAAACTCAATAAGATTAACTTTACAGCCGGGCTGGAGGCACTAAGTAGCTGGTATATAGGGCGAATGAAGCTGACTCGCCGGGCCGGACAGCCCCTGCAGACCTTGTAAACAAGCTCCACAAACATCAACTGCAAAATGTCGCCGAACTTCTGAATCTCATGGAGTCTGGAAGTGACATACTCCTATTTGGATACTCAGAAAAAAAAAAACCTACTAAATGCCTGAAAGAAATTAACTAAAGCGCGTTCTGGAGCGGCATAGGTAAGCATCATGAAAGCGTTCCTGCGACAGGACATATCACTTTCTTGCTCCAAGTAAGATTGGATAATCTAATAATAAACTTGAACGAGGAAGACAAATGGAGACGGAGAGGAACCCAAACCTCAGGTGCATCCGGAAGCAGAGACGGAAACTTTTTATAAATTGTGTAGATGCAGAGTACAGCGTTTCGGCGAACGTATGGATTTTTATGCTTCAAGTTATCGCAGATGGCGGTCATCAAAGGCTCCAGCAAATCCGGTTCCCGTAATTTGCAAAGGAACCGAAGAGTGGCCTGTTAATAAATTATGAAAAAGATCACTGTGAAAATATAAACTTCAGTAAAGGAAAAATAACCCCACGTATGTACTCGTTAGGATGTTCAAGTTCTTTGCGAAAGGCATCGCATACGAGTATCATTTGCGGAAGAAGTTTTCCATCATCTGAGCGTTTGGGAACAATTTCAAAGTAAATTAACAATAACTTTTTTAGATTTTTATCCTGTAAAAGGTAATGAAAAGGTTAAGAAATGTTGAAATTCACCTTAAATTAGTGCTTTTATTAACTCTAAAGAACAGGAAGGTTATGAAAAATTAACAAAGAACACTTAAAAAAAATAAAATAATATCTTCCTAACTTTAAAATAAAACTAAAAAGGATAAAAATCTTATAATAAGAGTTTTATATATAAATTAATATTTCGTAACAAACAATATTTTAACTTTTCTAGGGAGAATAAAACGGATTACGTGCATAAGCAGAGATGGATACTTACTCCCTTTATTATTTATAATATATTAACAAAAACAGAATATAAGGAGGCTGAAAAGAAATTGTTAAGCACCCCCTAATAGGCCTCTTATTATTTCTGTTAGACTCCTAAACTTGTCAGCGTCCCCTCCTTTTTCTATTTGAACTTTAAGTTGCTGTTCTGAAGTAAATTCACAATCTTCATAGGATATCAAAGTGTAGCAGGGTTCTTCAACAGTCATTATTAATACTAGAATGGCCTTCAGTTATAAGCAGTTCTAATATAAAAACTAAAGTAAAATGACGCAGTTATATAAATTTCTCAGTATACTTACTATTATGAAATTGTATGATTGCTCTTTGTAAAATGTGCAGTGATAAGAAGGGGAAAGGAGTTTTAAAATTGGAAAGCACTTTGAGGTCAGAAGTTAGTAGCGGTGGATTTATAACAAATATATATATATATGCAGGCTATTACAATTTTATTGTAAAATAAATAATATATTAGAATTATACTTACCTAATATATTAGTATTGAATTCCGGGTTACAATATAATTTTTTTAATAATCAATTTTATCTTTTGGGAGCCCTATAAATTCACAGAAAAACAAATTTTTTTAATATAAAGCCACCTGGAGAAACTTAAAAACTTTACTTTTCGTAATTTATTGTTTCTCGAACACTATTTTACCTGAGAGATATACGGTGTTTTTGAGAAAAAACCCAAAGCCTCACACATAGCTTCTTTGATAAAAGTTTTTCCGAATGCTCAGAAATAAAAAAAATGCTTATAATTTTTTTTAATTCCTGCGTAAATACCTTTGAAAGATGAATTTTTTAAATAGCAGGATCTTAATTGAAAAAACTTTGAAAAAATAATATAAAATAAACTTATCTATTTTATAATTATAACTTTTTCTTATAAAAAATGCTTCCTACTTTTTACGTTATGATAAGACACTCTCCTATGTAAAATGGTATTATAGATAGTTATGTGATAAATTTTTTGTAAAGCTGTTTAATCAACTAATTAATAAAAGCATTGATTACTGATACAAGACCATTATATAAGTATAAGCTTTCAAAAGTACCCACATTTACTTTATTAGGCTATATATATTTGTTAATACTAATAACGGTGAACTAAGAGTTAAAGAAGTTCACAACTTCTTATGAACATGTAATAATGGTCATATTTCGAAACTCAGACTCTTGAAGTATAAATTAATATTAACCTTCTATAAAATTTTAAACATAAAACTTAAATCTAGGGCAAAAACAGGTTGGTAGATAGAAGATGGTCAAGTATAGTTCAGCATGCCAATAGTATAGGTAAAATCGGCAACTAATATTTTCTATCCTTTATTTGTTGTGGTAAGGATGAGGTGCTTAAAGGTGCAAGTCGTATGTTGAATATATACCACAATAACGCATTTGAGTTTCCAGTGCACTTCTGCTTGGGTGTGAGCGTAAAACAAATTAATAAAATTTTGTTTCTTTTTGATAGAAATCATGCGTTATAGTTAAGCTTATAAACTACGCGTAAGTGTTTTTATCAACAAAAAAATTCAATGTCCATAGGAATTAATTCTACATAACTTTTAAATTTGGAATATACTATTACGCCGCACTATTATAAACACTACGAGCTCAGTGTAGACCGTATTAACAACCATACTGAAGTCCCGGAAGTTTAATAAAACAGACCGAGTGGTTTTGACAATCCAATTTAATTTCAATTGAGGTGGGAAAAACAGAAGTAAAAGTGTAGATTTGGCGAGAGAACAAAAAATAAGTCCTAACTAACTCCAAAAGGGTAAGCTTTGCCGATTAAAGTTATTTACAACATTTTACATAAACTAAGTGGCGCAGATAACGACGATAATATTTTAAACTTTTAATCCCCGCAATCAAATTTTTAAGTTAGAATACAGTTCAATGTCAATGAAAAAGATAAAATTGGTTCATTATCGGCGTACATTAACTTTTTGTTATCATTACTAAAATATGAAAAGATAAAGTAGACAAACATCATTCTGCTACAAAAGTTTATACAACCCTATAATCACTGAAGAGGCCAATGAAATAAAGATTGATTATGAGTATGACTATATAAATAAAAAGAGCTATGCGTTATACTACCGGCGTTATTTGCTGCAGTAAAGGCAATGTGCATGAGTTTAAGAGTTATAAGGCAATATGAATATATAATGTTCAAATAGAGAAAATATACGAGACAGTTAAAAATATGAAGACGAATAAGCTTTACAAAAAACTGAAAAGATCAAGCGCTAAATTTTCGACTGCCCCTAAAGACAGGAAAGATAGAACATGCCGAAAAACTAAACCAAACATAAACCATTATTAAGGGCAGTTTTCCAACCCAAACAAAAGTAAACATTCCTTTCCGCGGTGAATGTTGACCTTGAGCGAGAGCTGGATAAAAGAAGTTACCATATCACGACGCGTTGATATAGATTGTCAACAGTTATTTCGAGTAGTGGCATAGCTCACAAGTCAAAAGCTAGAACACGTGTGACCAACGCATTGTAGAAGGTGACATAACTAAAGCAGGTTAACATAGATCCAACATTCATTCCACCCACGGAGGCGCCCTCTTGCAACCTTAGACCGTAGCCTACGGAAAGTCAGCGAAATTAACATCTATGCTTGGTACGTGTAGAATATAGGGTCAATTTTTTCGACCTTTACGATAGCATCCTGGGGATAACGATCAATCATTACCATGCTAGAGTGCACAACATTGGACGGAAGTTACGAGAAAAGCAGACGATCAAATCCAAAAAGCTGCATAGTTCTTTCACTGAACCCGACCTACACAGATGAGGTAAATCTACTCACTTAAAGTATGGCCGGATAATAGGCAAGATCGCTGAAATTAAAGCTCTATGGAGGATGCTTAAGCACATCTCCGCGCAAAACATAGATGTTGAATAAAAAAGTATAGTAAGCCTGCCGAGAAGAGCTCGAGCAACGTAATGAGTGAACAAATTCGCCTACGTATTTTCAAAACAGGTTAATTAATTTAATTGGTCGTTGTGAACCAGAATATAGTATTGATATTTAGAAAAGGAACTACTTCACGAGGGATCCCACGTTTATATATAGTTCTCATTAGGTATTTACCTAGTACTATGCCAAAGTTGTTTATTAAACAAGAAGAGAGAACTACTATTTAACTGAATATTGAGTCAGCTAAAGATTATTGCAGAATCTAACCGAGTGTCACCATTAATAAAGCTCGATCATAAGTTTAATACTAATATATAACTATTAAGACAGCAAAGAATATATAGTCTAATAAAAAATATTCATATTTTGAAAAAAGTTTAATCTTATAATGGGAAGGCTCAACTAAAGTTCCAAACAAAGCCTCTTAAGTACCTAGAATCAGGTATCAAAAGTATTATCACGTATTACTCATTTTGGAGCCTACTTTGAGCCTCATAAGACAGTTCACGCGCAATATATCTTTATATACTAGGTGGTATTAGAAGGGTTACCTACAGCCAGAGAGTGGCGGATTTTCTAGCAATAAATACTATTTCATACCGAAAAAAAGAGAGGCAAGCAGCCAATCGAACAAATGGTTCAGTATCAACCAAGGTTAAAATAATTTTTGTAGAAATTACCTCAAACTTACAGCTAGCTAAGGAAGAAGTCATAGTGTTACTGTCATCACTTATTATGACGGTCAACTTGCTATCTCTGCCAGCAAGTAAGGACAGTTGAAAGCTTAAAAAAGTAGGCTTACTAATGCCTAAACAAGACCAAAAGTGTGGTTATCTACTTTACTAGTTAAACTATCGAACTTGAGTTGAAAGTATTTTTGTTTGGTAGGAGAGCTGGTGGGTAACCATTCTAGTGTAAAGTAGTGCTAGCACATAAGAACCTTAGTTGATTTTTCTATGTATTATTACAGAGGAAGATTAGCCAAAGACCAATCCATTAATTCTAAGATTTCCGTTGGAGAAATGTAGACAGAGCAAGTATCAAAGGGAGGGCAGTACCGCTATTAAGTTAACCACTAATTGATAGACGAGCCTCAAGCTAAAGAGCACAGACTGGAAATTACCAGTTTTAAATATGACTAAAACTTATTAGAACCACTATGGGTACTACTACATATTTTCTAACTTAAAAGTGTTATGAAATCTTTTAAGATCTACGAACCACAGCCTGTTTTACCATTCTTAATAGGAATTCCTTCGAACCGTAGGGGGGGGAGGTGCGGATTTACTGTAACATAACCCTGTTGTTACCTGAGATTAAAGCAGGTCAATAGCCTCCTTGAGTACTTACAACCAGAGCAAGATAATATAATCTAAACCCAGGGTTGCTAACCAACCAAGTTTCAGAGAGTCACTAAGCTGTTTTAACAAATTAACAAGGAAGCAGTGATACTTGAGGATTTTTAACCAACTCAGTGACCCAGTGGCAGTGACTACACTGACCGTTAAATCAGTCCGCGAATGGGAAGTCGGCCCGAACCACGACCAACTTTCGATATTACAGGAGAACGGGATCGTTGACTTTTATTACGGGATATATCATTTTCAGACACATACAATGCTTCAATTACACGAGAAAAATGCTTGCAGAAGATCCACAAGGAGTCCTTGTTAAGCCAATGATAAAATTTTAAAGTAAAGAAATTAAAGGTCAAACTTCAAAGTACGAAGTTAAAGCTCCAGGTGCCTGAGGACTTCAAAAAGTGGAAACTTCAAAAAGTGGAGCTTTTCTTAAGGGGCCAGGAAATTATTTATTTAGGTGTCGAATTCAAACACACACCCTTACCTTATTAAATGATATCTTTTCATTTTAAAATCTTACAACTTCAAATTTCGTAAAACAAACTTTTATTAGGGGTAACAGGACTCAAACGTGAGCATTGAACTTTCAAAGAATGATTGGTTAAAATAATAATAAAAAAATTCGTTCCCAGCTTTATAATTATTAAAAGCTTTTTAACTATAAAAAAAAGTTTTTTATATATATAAAAATGCTTTTGTTACTATTTATTATTGTATATAATAAAATTTTTATTTATAATAAAGTGGATGGATAATATGATTATTTTAATAATTATTATAAATGTTATTATTATTTTAAATCATCATCCCCTCTCATAATATTACTATCTATTAGATTCCCCACCACGCCAAAATGTGGGCAGAACCACTTTTTAAGGTATCGAGTTCCAACATAATGGTAGCGTAGAGGACATGTGTACAATTTTTTCTCTTCTTACTTTTGTCCTTAAACTTTGCAACGTACCTTTTTTTTTTTATTTGGCTACTGTTTACCACACACTAAGGCAAATAGAAAAAGATGTGGTTATTATATCTCAGCTTGTTTATCAATTCTTATACTGATGCAGATGTTGCCCGCTTAAGTTTCGTTCGAGATTACTTTATAACTTTTCAGGATGTTAGTATCTAAATTAATTTGAGAGCTCGAGTATTCGAATTTTATTAACTCGATCGAGCACCAGGAAATAACGTTTTAAAGTAAAATACATGAAGTAATTTGATATCTGACAGCAATTTTTTTAAAATGAGGAATAGGTAAGTTTTCACGAGATAATCTGTTTCTGTTTATCTATCTATAATGACTTGAACGTCACAGACTAAATTTTTGGATCTTTCGAACTATTACTGTGGGAGGAAAAACGATTTTAGCTATAATTATTTTATTGTTAATCTTTGGCTTTTCCATTCTTATTTCCGGCATATTTTTCCGTACCTACTTACCTCCAGCTTTCTATATTTTACCAGTTCAGTTTGAGTATCTTCATACAGACCTTTACGGTAACCTAACCTTCGTTATTATTATTTTTTTATTGATGACGCAAAATCTTTAGATCAGTACGTTACACTAAAAGATGTTGACGATTCCGTTTCTTTATCCCCAAACTTCCCAGCCGCCGAAGTTGAATTGAAATGTTGACCATACTTACTTTCTTCTTTGCCTTATTAATAATATATAGATATTACTATTTTTTTTATTGTCTTACTAAAAATAACTTGTAATAAATAAATATGAGCGTACAGATTAAGTTTGCGAGCAGACCAGGGATATGATGTAACAATTATAATAGAATTACCTGCTTCAGAGGTTTGTAATATGCATATTAGGAAGATTTTTTATTGCGCGCAATAAAATTGCTATTGCTTAAAAGGAAAATCGCAATTTGGGGTTATTCATGATTGAGCTTTACTTATCAACAGAAAGCACTGGGAACATCCTAAATAAAGTTACCTATTTTATAAAATGGACTGTATTGAGTTAATTATTAATTAAAAGGTGAGAAAGCCCGTTCGACACAATTTTAAAGGCCCGATTTTTAATTCGAGTCCAGTTAACTGTCAGAAATGGTAACTTAAATTGTTACAACTTTATGAAAAATTAACTTTTAGACCTATTTTTAGTTTAAATCAATATTGTCCAAATTTTGAGAAAGAGGAAGATCCTCTCACTACTAAAAAAGCTAAGGTAAGTTTTACCCCTAAGCTTATAAAATCTTTGAATAATGGAAGATAACTAACTTTATACTAAATAAGGTGGTAGTTACTTAAGAATATTACTAGCTACTAATTTTAAATCTAAGTTATATACGTTTTATTAATTGGCCGAACAGGATCTTTATTTTTCCCAGACGCGCCTCTTTGGGCTCACTAAGTTTTTATTATTTCCTTTGTCAATAATGTCAACTTGTCGTAAATATATAATAACGCATTAAATCTATCATAAACTTTCTTATCGTACTCTGAAGGCAGTTTAATAGCGCTTTCTATAACCCCTTAGTTATCATTACAAAACGAAGAATAAAAATAAACAAATGCAGTACTTTAATCATAAATTGTGTAAGATAATACCAGTATTTATGAAGGTATATATAAAAAATATTAAAAAATAATTAAGAAAACTATATTGTTAACGCAAGAATTTTTAAAAAAATTAACATTGGATTTTAATAAAAAAGCTTCACCTCTTGTTTTGTACTTGATGGGACTTAGCAAATTGTAGAGTACTAATTTTAAACGTTATTTTTATGGATTAACGAACGTAAGTATTTCTTGCTAAGTTTTCGTTGACAAAGGAAGGTGATTAAAGTATTTAAAGCATATTGAAGGCCTTAAAACTGTCGCCAACACATTAAAGTTAAAAAAAAATTTAAAAGGACAGTCCGCAGCCATAAAGTTAGACAGTTAAAACTTTCTGTTCGGTCATTATGTTCTATTTTATCAATTAAGCCATCATACTTTAGCTCTAGCGATCAGCGCTACCTATGAATTTTATATGAGCCATTCAGTACCAACGTCTACACTGAAGTGTATGTGCTTTACTAAATAATTTATGGTTAGAGGCAAAATATTCTCGTCTCCCGCAAGCCTGCCATGTTGAGATACCAATCACAGCTTACACGCGTGGCAAAATTTCTTTTATTTCTCTTGTTTTATATTTTTGGTATATTCGAGGAAACTCAAAAGCTTACTATTGTAATGTTTGAGAACTTATTTGACGGTAGGCGTCGTATATACTTTGTAATCTATAAATTTACTTAGCCTTATAACTCTATAATTTCTAACGTCAGGTTATAATAATATACCCATCGTTTCCGCCAGAATTCAACTCTCTAAACCTGTTCAGGTTTTTAGTTAATCTTATATATCACGCGAGGAAGTAGCACTTTATCTGCAAGCCTTATTCCAGGTTTACTCATGCAAGCTTCGGTTTGATACTCATTTTAAAGGACTTAAGTGGTTTATGCACTGGCACCCAGTGACTTCTTTTGTAATAATAACTTTAGGAATTTTTTTCTCCCTTCTTGTACTTTTCAGCTGGGTAGTCTTATATGGGCCATTTTTTAGTTCAGCTCCACGAAGTAAACTAAATAAAAGTAGAACCAAACTTTTACAATCTCGTTCAAAAATATACGAGCCAGAAGACGAGGCTGTCTATTATGACGCTATTTCCTCTACTAGGAAAAGTGCTGGCTTTGAAAGAATTTTAGCTGTTAAAAAATAGCTTTTAAATAAAATGTGACTTTATTTTTTTTAATTTATTTAACAACACTAATAATGTTAGAGCACCTCTCTTCTAAAAGTTAGACATTTCCTTTTATAAGTACTCAACAATACAGTGATACAGGATTTGGAAAGGCTCCAACTTTAAAGTAACTAAAGTTAAAATAATCAAGAAAAGATCTATTAATAGATATTTGAATTTATTCATAGTAACTGTTAATTTAGGTATGGTAAAAGCAACAAGAATACAAACAAATCACAGGTCAAAACAAGGGTAAGTCTAAGAACTAAAACACAGTAGGAATCTACTGGTAAGTAGCATAGTAAGGAGATCTTTTAGCGAAAACAAGTGGAAGCCCTTAAAAAAAAATTTAGACCTTGAACTATACACAGGGTGGATATTTTGTAATATTGTTTGCGCCTAATGCATGCCTATGTAAGTGGCGACGGGCTTTGAAGAATTCTGTTATCCTCACAATTAGCATTTATTCAATTTGTTTAACATACCAGGTCGCCCGGAAAGGTCCCGGAACCCCACTACTTAAACAAAACTTTTTTGGCAAAATTTCAACCTTATAATTTAACGGAGACTCCTTCAAGAGCGATACATTCAGACCAACGCTCTTCCAGTAGTTCTACCTTTTTTATAAAACGATTTTTTTTTTGCCTTTTAAGTGTCTGTTTCGGCGATAGCTTTTTCGTATTACCCAAGCCTATTCCCTGGAGCATTTTTTTTGAAGTCTGCAAAGAGACAACAGTTGCTGGGTTACAGATCTCTGGTGAGCCTTCAATTTAACAAAAAAAAAAACCGTGACTTTTTTAATTGAATGTCTTCTGTAATGTTTTCGACCAGTTTTGGTTTTTACCATCAAATTACGAATAAATAGGAATGTAAGGCAAAATAAACATCGAGACCTTGTTTTTTTTTTAATTTTTTAATTTCTTTTACTTTTTAGTTTATTACGTTATCAGTACCAAACGCTTTCTATTTTATTTATTTTGTTCTATTTTATATTCTTTAATAATGCAAATGAATATGTCAGTTAATATTCAGAACTATCGGAACTATCAAGCGATTTGGAGAGGCGATCAATTGCAAAGGTCAGAACAACTCCAACATTGGATTTAACAATTGTTTTTAAGGATTCGAAAATGGATTACATAACATATTTTTTACAAAGAAAGTAATTGGAGATGAAAAAGTTCTATCTAGCAAGGAGAAATTAGTACAAATCCCTAAAGATTTCATTATAATTTATGAAAGCTTACCCGCTAGCACTAAAATTAAAATCGCTGGCTTTGACTTGAAACAGCCTGATTAGCAATTCAATCTGTGAGGGACATCTTAGAAACTAAGTCCCCTTTGGCCTTTGCTAAAAAACTAGAAGATCTATGTATTGTTAAGAAAAATTCGGAGGAAAAATTCAACCGAATGTATGCTAGCAGATTAGAATATGAGTGATACGATAACCCACTCGTGCACGAACTCAAATACAAGCATTACCTGAACTGCTAAATGTACTTGAAGCACTAGATACGACGTATAGGTTGGAGAAGAGTTTCGTATAAATAGTATGAAATTAAGCAACTTTGTATAGCTGATAAACGAGAACCTGACTACGCCTATGTTAAAAATATTATCGAAGCTCAAAATAGACAATTAACTATGAGCATAAACTCTTCTCTAAATTTTTTAAACACGGAATTGATGAATCAACCAACATGGGTAAGATATAACCGACATAAATAGACAAAATAACTCTTAAAAATTATTATATCTGAGACGTAATGGAAACCATCATTCACATGACTGTCAGTATAAAAATGAAAAATCACAGTATTGTGATAAACTTAAATATGTTGCCAGAGCTTGCTTTAAATTATATCGAGGAACTACCACATAGCAATCTTTATTGAATTCGAACTTTTCAAAAAGAATTTTACCTTTCAAAAACTAATCCGACAATCTTACGGTTGACACAGGAGCCTACCCTCATTTAATTAAGTTTAGTATTTTCTTTGAAACTGTACAAGATGAATACTCCACATTGAAACAATTAATAAAAATTTTAAAGCCTATAAGACCGGTTATTTTAAAATTTTAGAAAAAAGTAAAGCGATCTATAACCTTAACGTTGGGTACATTCTAGTTTCTGTAGGCAAACTTGGTGAAAATAATTATACTATATCGTTTGGAAAAAGGAGGGTTATTATCGAAATAGGAGATCAATTAATGGCGCAGGGAAGTTAGATAAAGGGATCTACGTACTAGATGATAATAGATGTATTGCGCTCAATACAACAATATTATAAATGAAATAAATGAGCTATTAATAAAACGGAATGCCAGTTACAAGTATATGCGCTACCTCAATTCACATATAAAACCATTTACTCCCATCGATGTAATCTTCATATGTCTTGTAAAACGAAAAAACAAAAGGTGAGTAAGGTTATTGCCTCTCATCAAAGTCGACGATAAGGTGAACTACTTTACATTGATACACTACAGTGGACACAACTTCGTTTGACGGATATCGTTAAGTAATTGAAGGCTCCGATGCTTAACTGAAGCATGTAACGACATTATTTTCTAAAGATGAAGAAGAAATTATTAACTGGACTAGAACGCATAATATAATTTTGAAGAAATCCAAACTTACTAACAATACACAAACCGCCATATTACAAGAAATTCGCACAAATAAGGGATCCTTCAGAGTACCATTAAACAAAGAAGGGGTAGCCACACCACGACTCCTACTAAGCGACTCTGAAAAGAAAAGATCTTATGACCAAAATACTATTGGAGTTGGAATCAATAAGACAAGACAACAATGAAGTTTTGATTATATCATATTTAAATTTTAACGAAACAAAGCAAAGTGATAATAAAATAAAACATATGGAAGCAGCAAAAAATGGGAGGAGGAACTACTCTCACTTTTACGACATAATAGTTTTGAAATCAAATATATACAAGATATACCGCCTGATGAATAAATAATAACTACTACAAGGCGATTACAATTAAAAATAATTCATAAAGCTAGATTAACGGCACGTAGTTTTCAATAACAAGAGGACAGAGATTATCAAGGTTTTTTCACCGGTACCACCCTGATGAGATACCTACAGATTCCCATTGCTTTATCAAAAAAAAAAATTAATAATATGCCAATTCGAGTGGCTGACATAACCCCAGCTTTCTTATACAAACGAAATTACTAAAACCTATAGACGTTCATGTTCCACAAAATTATATCTTAAAAATTACCTCAATTCTCTACAAGGAGGGCTTTGAGAAAATCACTATAACAAAGAAATTAGAGGTGCGCTACAAATCTATGTGGTATTACATGGTCTAAAAGAGTCCACTAGATTATTTCATAAAGATTTTGCTAAAAGACTCCAAAAACACATATATCCAAAGCAATTTGATAACTGTTTTTACAGTAAAATCATGATACCATAATTGGTATAAATGTCGTTGATTGTATAATACTTATAAACGCAGCAACATATCTAAAAAATAATACAGAAGGTATAAAGCTTTTTACTAGAATACTAGGAGTTGGCATAGCTGATAAAAATGCTTTGATTACTATGACCCAGATAAATTTAATTGAGACGTTGGCCTTAAAATTTAATATAAACAAAAAGAAAACGCATGTTGCACCTCTCCCCCCTTAAGTTAAGACCATTGGGTGCCGAAATAGCCAAAAATGTTAATAAATTATAGCATAATGGATTCTTTACGCAACATTGCCGATACCATCTCCTATGCCACTACATTTAATGCAGATTACTGCACAACAATGGCAGTCTTCATATTAAGATGGCAAAAGAAGTTTTAGGCTATTTACACCAAACTAGAAACTTACAGCTCTCTTCTTTTAACGGGATAACCGAAGAGCAGAATATATTAATAGAATGATACTCGGTCCTTCATGGGCTAACAACTTTGATATGAGATCTACAATGGGATATATAAAATTTACTAATGGCAATCCCATACATTTGCGTTCTAATGTTGATAAAAGCAAAATACAAAAAACTACATGTGAAATCAGGTACATAGCCCTTAGTAAGATGATAACGGATACCATTGCTATAGAAAATGCAATACACCCGGGAAAAAAATAATAACACAATTTTACACGGACAATGAGACTCTTAAATATATTATGGTAATGCCTCAACTAGAATACTACGACATGTTGATATTGCTTAACACAACGTCATTCAAGATTGTAAAGAGATTACTTTTTAAGACATGTAATGGCCAAAGAAATGTTGCAAAAATTTTTACTAAACTTTATCCATACAAAAGCATAAACCCTTTGCTTGATGTTTTATTTAATAAAACAATGATATAAGGTTATAACAAATGAAACCGTGGGCCTTTTTTAATGGAATCTTTCCTGAGATGTTCTCGATCAGTTTTAATTCTTTTTTTTAGCACTGGCGTACTGCGGCCGGCCTTCTCACTAAGACCTTAAGCCACTTAATCTGAATTCCCCTCTTCTGCAGGGGTTGGAGCACGAGAGCCCTCCAGTGAACGCCCTTTACAGAGCTATAATGGCTGTCCCGAAGGACTGATAAAGCAGGAAAATCGGTCCCGGACTCCCGCTATTTGGCCTAATGTGGTAGAAAATTGCTAAAAACCACCACTGAGAGAAGCAACCTTAGGCATAAGACCCAAAGCCTCCTGTAGGCGGCGACCAGCAACACTGCCAGCCAGGCCTCCCTGCCTATAAGCTCTTTTCAGAAGGGAGGAGCCTTATATGGATGTAGGCGTAAATGAATCAATTAACCTGTTTCTGCTTCTTTCCTACTTCACATCATTGGCGTAGGCGCTGTAGTTAATATATACTACACTACGCGTACTAACATATTAAAAAATGAGGAAAAGCTTATTACCAAAAGTGTTGCATGTTAAAAAGCCTTATTGTGCAGCACATGTCAAACCGGTATTCGAGAAAATAGTTCTGTTCTTTGATGCAAGCGCTGGCTACTTAGATAATACTTTAGCTACTTCGCCTTCCTGTTTCGTTCCAAGAGCTACAGAGACTTTCGACATGAAACTTAAAATAAATGTTAAGTTGTATTATTTTTCTAATTAAATTAATCTTCCCTTTCGTAATATTGTCTAGTCTTTTTAAGATACTGTAGATATTATTTAGTAGAAATTGTAAGCGTTCGGGAGTTTAAACTTATTACTTTCCCTTCCACCAATGGAGCCCTTGAGACAGTTCTGATACTTAAGTGACGAACAATTGGGAGCCCGTTATCAATTTAATGTTTGTGAGGCGAGTATAGAGAAAGTTTTTTAGGTTTTTCTTAAAATAAAGTATTACGCTAGTGAATTAAAACGACCAGAAAAAAGCATTACTTGTGTAATGTTGCTAGTGCTTAGTCGAGGGTAACATGAGTCGTATACGTATTTTATCGATCGAAGATGTGAGTCGTCACCGTAACTCAGTGGTTAGAGCATTGTAGCGCAATACAAAGTCGCGAGTTCGTTTCCCAGTGAGCCAAATCTGATTTTTCTGGTCTTGTGGTTACGTGTACAACTTAGCTAAATAACAAAATTCTGATTGGGGGGATAAACACGTGATACTTTGCATATACCCCTTCCACGTGACTTCCACAGGCCCGTTTTCTGTTCATCTTTAGTACGTAACTACTAATTGTAGATACACCTAACATAACTTTGTGTTAACCATAACATTATTATATAAAATCCTTTCTGCCATAATTTTTTTAACTTTTTTTTCCCTCCTTGAAGACCAAACATACTTTACAAAGAAAAGTTTACTAATATCACGGAAAGTGGAAGCAACAAAAAGTATAATTGGGATATAGACTTAATACTCTTTTTTTTGGTTCACATATCTAAAATATGGTAATTTATTATCGTTTGTCACCACAACTTTATAAGGGAGACCTGTTAAGGTGCGATTGATGCACAATTATGGTTTACAGGTTCCCAGTTTTTTCTATATGCTTATGAAGAGTAAGCTGTTCAGGATCTTCTAAAGCTTTGTGCTAGGGTAAAAAAATTTCTTCTCTTCCTCTTTCTCTGAGACCCTTAAGATGCCAAATGCCCCTAGGATTTGATTCTCAGGCTACTCAGGTGTTAAAAAGTCTAACAAAATTTAGAAGGAAGGCAAGAACAAAAAAACAGGGTTTAGTGTATTAAGGATTCGACATATATATTACTTTTTCACTTTAATATTGTCCGGATTCCCATAAATTCACGTTAAAGTCGGTTGAGCATATTTGCATATTAATGAATTGACTAAATTATACCCTGTCGATATGTTTAATTTTATATTATCCTTGTATTTACGGTGTTGCATAATGGTATGGATCCAATCATTCTTGTCAGGTCTGTTGCATAATTATGTCTATGGACAGAGTTTGTAGATGATTGTACTTAATAAATTTATTTTTTCCAAGAAATTCCGTGAAAATGCAGCTTAGTGAAATTCACGGTCGAGATTTTTTGGGATCGAGGTTAACACACCATCCTCAATGGTCGAAAGAGAGAGGTCATGTAGGTGGAGACGGCGCCATGCCTTGAGTACTCGCGTCAATGCTTTTAACTGAGCTACGACAACTCTTGACCTGATATGTTGGGTTTACGCATTTAACCTGTAAAACTCTACTGGAGAACGCCGCGCCTTTGAGGTGGTTATATAAATATGCAGATACAACAAAGTTAATATAGCTTTTCCCTGATATTTTATTATTACTGACGCGCTGGACTGCAAAGCTACTTATTTAACCCTATTTAACTTCCATACTTTTTTTTTAACTTTATTCTTTCAAGAGATCTGTAAAGTTTTTCATTTTCGTTTCTTATCATCAATATCTAGAATAAGAGGTTAGTTAGATTATTATAATAGTAACTATAATAAACAATTAAATAAATAAGATAACGTTTACATATTAAAGGTTTAATGAAGCCCTTGTACAATCTAGAAAAAAAGCTTTTTTTTTTAAGACACTTCTTTGTTAAGATTTCCTAAACGTGCAATGATATAACGTGTGCATCGTATTTATTATAATTGTACATACTAATTTTAATTTTTTTTAATCTTCTCCGTCAAATACCTTTTATATGTACAATTAATTATCTTAAGTTGTACTTTTTTATTTCTTATAAACCCAACTGACCTAATAAGAGTTTGTATCGTAGTATTTTCTTATGAGTTTACGAAGGCAGCGCATTTATGAAGGGAAACGCAACTAATTCTGGCCACAAATAGGGCTACCTTATATAAAACCTATGAACTTTATTAATTGAAATTGAAGCCAATCACAAAAAAAGTTGGCGATATTAATTTTTTATAGGATACACGCTTTGCAGTGCATGACGACTAGCGAGCTCAGACTCTTGCCAGTTTAGTCAGACCAGTTACGAAAACTTTTATTTTTCTTATAAATCCTAAAGAGTTGTCAATGACTGGAATGCTGAGAATTCGAAATTTTGATTGGTCGCCCTCGACTCACTGAGTGTGCACGTAAATAGGACTAGCAGTTGACTGCTAGCCCTTTAAAGTTAAATTCAAAAGATCCACTCGAGGTCTTGGTAAAAAAAAATTAACTTGAAAGAGAAACAATTTTAGCAAAGTTTGCAAATTTATAAACAGAACAAAAAAAGATTTTAAAAAAATACATTTAGTTAATAAATTTTATTGATAAATTAAATATTTTTTAAAAAAGTAATATTTACTTGTAAGTATAAATAATAATTATTTTATACTCAATATATTATGTTTTTATAATAATTTAGTGTTTAGAGTGATCCATACACTCGAACCCTCTAATATCTATCTAACAAAAATTTCAACTTGAACGATGAAAAAAAAAACTGTAGTGGAATAAAAGTTACTTAACCTTATTTGATACTTCTGAAACGGAAACCTCGACTTTCTTGATTTCATCTTTCAATGCTGCAGATTTTTTATCCTAAAAAAGCGTAAACAAGTTAAAAAAAATAAGATCTTATATAAAGTTGATCATAGGTGACTATTATAAACCAGCTCGAGTATGTTGGTTCGCTTTTTGCTTTCAGAATTGCTTAATTCTTGAACCTGGAAGTAGAAGGCAGTTATGCTTTTAAAAAGTTAACAGGAAATTAAATAAATATTAAATTAAAATAAAATTAGCAAATATGTAAAATTACTTAAAAAGGTTTTTTTTATTCAAATAATCACTACCAGTTTAAATCTGAATTTTTTAAAAATGCTCTTAAATTAAAGGAGCCTCGAATAAATGTTACCTTATTTAACTAACGCATCAAATATACCGCCTTAATTTTTTAAACTAATTTATTTTTTATAATTTCATTTTAAAAAGTTTTCGAAACAAATTTAAGAGGCTAAACGGGTAACATAAAAACAATAACAAAGTAATTACGGTTAATTAAAAAACTTTTAATTTAAGTTACAACAGAAAAGTGAACTAAAAAAGTTATTCGAAAACAATCTACTTACATAATTAAACTTTATTTTTCTTTAAACAATAAAAATTTTAAAAAAAAAGTAAATTTCAATGAACTTTTAATTTCCTAAAGCTCTATGAATAATATGAAGTACAAATTAAGATCAATTAGCTTTAAAAAAAAATTTAAAAAAATAATGACTTCGCTCGAATTACTTTTATTAAAAAATATATTTGATATATTAATAGAAATATAATAATTTAAAGGTAATAAATTAAAAAAAAACCAATAATGATATAAATAGTTATATAAAAATATTAGACAAAAAAAACTAAAATCGCTAGTGAGTCTCAGTTAACAAAAATAATATAACTGACGTACTATTAAATAGAAGCGAAAAAAAAAAAGAATTTACTTTTATTCACCTAAAGAAGATCTTTAAGTTTTAAATAAAAAATTAAGTGTCGAATAAAAATATTTTTTATTATAATAAATTTTAATAAACAAAATTAATTATAAAATTTGCTGTTCTACATCCGAAATAAAATATTTTCTAAGTTATTTCGTAAATACATTTTAAATTTTGTAAGAAGTTTTTAAGAGTTGAACTATATAGAAATATAGTTTAAGTAATTTAATAAACAGGCAAAGTTGTGGTTTCAAAATTTGCAGTGTTTTTTTCATACTAATCCAAAAAAGTTAATATAGTTTCTTGCGAGTCTAAACAATCCATTTATTTCTTAATAGAAATTGAGAACATATGCACAACTTAATTTAAAAAAAATAAACTTTATACATATTATAATTTATATAATGATAAATATAAAAACAATAGAGGTTATAAAATTTCTTAAGTTTCTATAGAGATTTAATTTGCTTTTGCATTAAAATAATAAAGTTAACTTCTTTAACTTAATTAATAAAATTAGAATCTCCCATATATTTAAAATTAGGAAGAGTAAGTAGTTCCTACAATATAATATTTTTTTTTTGAAAAAAAAAATTTTGAAGAATGTAATTTATAAAAGAAAAAAGTTTAAAAAAACAAAACACATGATTTTAAGTAGATTAAAATAACTTGAAAAAAGTATTTTACTATTATATTCTAAATTTAAAAGTAAAAAGTATAAAATATATAATATATACAAAAAATAATACTATACGCGGATTATAAACTCAAGGAGAGTAATAATAATTAATGTTACATAAGTTATGACAATAAAAATAAAATATGTCAATAATTAAATTTAAAATAGAAATTAACAAGCAAGGACCTAAAGAAAGTTAACACTTTCATAAATAAATTCGTTTGCAGTAACTGCCGCAAAGATATACTCTTAAGTTAAAATTTTTATGTAAGCATTTTTTCCATGCATAAGAATTTAAAGAAAAAGTATTTGCTTATCAAAAGCGGGAAAATTGACAAACCGCTAACCTTATGTTTATTTGATAAATTCTTTTTTTTCGTATATAAATTTTTAAAATTTATATATAAATGATAATTGTAGACATTAAAAAGTAATCGAGGGATTATTATTATTTTTATGCCCATCTTCATTGCTTATATACGACTAAAATATGAAATAATAAAAAGTTGAAAGAGAAGTCAGCCCCAGTTTAGACCTCTTTTTCAAGAGGTTCCAGAAATTTTTGTTCTTTACTTAGAAATGCCTTTAATTCCGAGACTTTTTCTTCCAGAGTGGCGATCTTTTTGATCTCTAATAATCAATATATAAGATAATAATAAAAAAATAATACAATAGTATATATCTTCATATCGACTACGTAAAATCTTCGTGAGATATAGAATTTTAGATAAAAAAAGGTTGTAAGTTATTATAAACTTACCTTTATGTGGCTGCTTGTTAGCAGCTTCAATAACTGTTTCAAGTTCCTTTTCCTTTATATGTAAAAGAATAAATGTTACTACATTATCGCAATAGTGACCCGTACCTTAACCTTAACTTCTTCTAAACTCAGACTTAAGTATCGAATTTCTTCATCATTTCTATTAATAGTCTCTATTGTAGAGTTGAGCTTTTCATCTTCTGAAAACATTTATCAAACATAAGTAAAAGATTTGGAGCAAAGGGGAGTAATTAACTTTTAACATCTAAAGTATAACTCTGGATGACGTTCACTAAACTTACTTTAGTCCTTAAACTTTTTTAGTTATTAAAAATGACAAATTTCATAAATATAAAACTATTAACTTAAACAAAAATCATTCCTAATATATAAAAAACAGAACAAAACGTCGCAAGTCCTTAGTATCTCAAACCTCCAATAAAATAGTCATAACTTTTAAATTATCTTTAATAACCATTTTATTTTTGATTACGTAATAACATATTTACGAGTCTCATTTGTAGTCGTTCCACACATTTCAAAGTACCACTACTCCTTATAATAGTAACAAGGGCCAACAAACTTATATCTCTGGGATTTACCACCGATAATACCTAAACACCGCTGCCTTTTTCTACTAAAGAACTATTATAATTCGAAGGCCTACTTATAACTACGAGCGTAGAAGGCTTCTAACAACGTACTCGGAAAAGTACTAGTAACCACAAGATTGATGAAAAACATCTACTTAAAATAATATAAAAGGTGTGTAAAAAGAAACAATTAGGTTTTTTTTTTAATACTGCTCTGGGAAAATAATTTGAATCCAGACATCTATAAATAACCCTTTGCGTCAAGCAAGTAATGCCAAGAAGTAACCGCTTTTAAAGAGAAAAAAAATAACGCCCCCTTCTATAAACCTTGAGAAAAGTCCGATAATTTTATAAGCTCTTGTCGAAGTTTACCTACTTGTTCTTCATATGACTTTTTTTGGGTATGAAACTAATTGTTATAATAAGTACTAAATAACCAAAAAACTTTACAATAGAAATTAACTTTTTCATCTAATAAGTTTAACGCCTTTTTCTTATGTTCTAGAATAGCTTCTCCTTCTTCTAGTTCTTCCAACTTGTTCTCATACTCTGCACGTGCATCTTCATTTTGGTTAATCAAAGTTCGGCGGAGATTAGAGAGTTGTCTGTTGCTGCCGACTTCTTTCATATACTATAAGAATAAAATTTTACAACTAATTTTACAACAAAAAAGTGACACAGAAGAGCCCCTCTATCTCAATACCAAATTTTTGAAAAACCAAATCAGCAAACCAAAAATATAGCTATTTTCTCAGTAACAGAGAAGATAATAGATAGGAAACTAGTTAGGCATACAAAGGCACGAAACTCTGTTAAAGCTTCGAAGTTAACTTTTCCCTCCTGTACATATAAATACAAAATTGAAAATAACTATATAGTCCACTATTGGATATAAAGATGCAGTCAAGGATCACCGAAAACATGACGTCCATTAACTTGTTAAAATTTTCATCCTTCTTAGCTTGTTCTCTTAATTTCTAAAGTAAGCACAAACAATATTTTACTATTATTTAAACAAATATTTCAAGAACGTAAAATTTCTAAGTATACTTGTTTTTGCGTTCTTTGAAATTCCAGCCTTCTAGCATTGCGAAGTTCTTCTCTTTCCCTCTGCCTTTTCCTCTAAAAAGTTTATAAATATAAATAAATATTCTTTATACTACCTTAAAAACTATATAATACTATCTCTTCTTGTGCTCTTAGGTAGGACATCCCACATAATTCTTAGAAAAAACACCTATTATAGAAAAATAGTTAAAAATTCTAATTAATAAAAGGAATCGGAAGAAGAAAGTTATAAGATGCAAGAATATTGATTTTAAATACCTCAAGTTAACCTTTTTACTCTGTTTAATTGCTTTAAAAAATTGAAATTTTAAAAAATTTAATCTAACTAATCAAAAACCGACCGAAAAATTTTAATAGTAAGTACTATTACAACTTTCCTAACTGACTTTTTAAAATAAATATTGTTATCACAAAAACTGAAAACCAAATTTTGTACTATGCCTACCAAGTATTTAAATACCCGAGAGCATATAAGGAATAGCGTGCTATTGCTTTGTGTTTATCTTGTTAAAAAAAGTTCTATTGTATATGGTTAGTAAAATCTTCTCTGACCGAAAGGTACTATATATGCACTATTATGAAAATACATACTCAGTACGGCTTACGTTAAAGTTCAAAGTACGTCATGGTACTGCCTTAAAGTTAAATTTCCGCCACATTAAAAAGTACGCTCGCAGATTATTAAACCCATTAACAGGCAAAAATAGATTTTTTTTACGTTCAATAGTAACTAAATTTACCACTTTTTATGTTTTGTTGGTTGCTGCCTAATCCGTCAGAACATGGTACTCAAACTTACCAGAGATTGTTTCAGAGATCGAGCCCGCCGTTTGGGCCAATTTCCAGACCTACTCTTGCAATTTGAACCTAGGCGACAAAGGGTGATAATAGTAACCAGTAGCCTATAAGGGTTTAAGATATCGAATCTTACCAGTTACAACATCGAATCGCCCAATTGTTTCTTAAGGCTCTGTGAATATAAAATTTTACTTACTCATCTAAGTCGTTTAAAGACCCCGCTTATATTCTAGCAAAAAATAAATTAAAATAAATTTTGTATAAAGGGGATTTGTATAATTTTATCTAATACGCGAAGGACTACTATAAAATAAAGTATGAGCGCAGTTACCTATTACTATCACTTAACTTGGTATTTTCAATAAAAACAAGATTATATGCACCTTTCTTGCTATGTGAGACGTTGCTTCGCAACAAACCTTATAGTTTAGGTAATCCTTTCTAAACTGACTTTTTTATGTCGTTTTTCACTAATTTACCTGGGAACAAATTATTATAGTTGGTATAAATTTCAATAAAAGACATCCTGTATCATTATAGAAGTTTTAAATTTTATATTTAATTTTATTAATATAAATAAGTTCGTCTTTTGTGGATGCGATGTAAATGAACGTAAAGTAAGTGATTTTCAATGCCTCGTAAAAGGGAAACATTGAGCTATTGGGCAAAGAAACAATGGTTATATGTTAATAATACAAAAAAGATGTGCTTGCTATTAAAGTCCCCAAGAAGAAATTAGTAGCCCCAGATCTGCCTCTTAAGTAAATTTTTTAAACTTATTTTGTTTGTGAAAAAGTATAAGCCACGTCGGATCCCAAGGAACTAAAAGGTAGTTCCTTTGTGAAAAGGTTCTGTCTTAGATCAATAACCTACCTTACTCAGGTAAAATTGTTTCTTTTTGACTCTTTATCAACTGAGGAGTTAGGCCACTAGTTTTTTTAGTAAAAGCTTCCGAAAGAGTGTCATGATTATTTCGAAAGCAAGGAAAAACAGCGAATTATTCATCGCCACCCCCCACTATTTGGCATATTTGAAAAACCGTCATATACCATTTAAATAAGGGTAGTTAATTGGTATTTTTAGCCTTCTAGACTGAGGCGGCTTCATGTTAAGAGAGATTTTGAGGCGAAGATAAAACACACAACTGTAAAAGATTAACATTTATGGTAACAATAAAATTACAATATTTATTCAGTTATATGCCCTACGGATGAGGTTGCTCTATCTTGAACGTCCTTCCGTTATAATAGACAAAGGTAGAGAGGATACTGATAAGGTATTTTTAAAGAAGAGATGAATCAAACACGCAAGTGCCTAACAAGGTGAATCGTAAATTTATCATACCAGAATTAAGAGTTGTCGTAGTTCAGTAATAAAAGATATTTAGGCGTTAATCAAAGCCACAATTTCGAAATTCACTGGCAGATATCTTTTTAGATCTTTGATGGTTAGTGAATTTAATCCTTCCACCCCTTCCACCCCCTTTCATAAATTCTGACAAAATAACGGTCGAAAAAGAGAGTCGTGTCAATGAACTCAAACTCATTCCAGAGTTTAAAGTTCGCCATTACCGCGCTTCGAAAAAAAATTCTCAATTAGGCCATGTGTGGGTTCAAAATTAATTGATAAGAACTTTTGAAAAGTTGATATCTTTAGCGCAATACGTTTCTCGTGTCTACCTTCACTTAAGAAAAATGCCAAACTTACTATGTTTAAAAAAAACTTTTTAGTATCTAAAATTTTTTACCCCCTTTTTATTTGTCATAAACGATTCAAAGTTTATAACTCTAAAATAAGTAGCAAAGGCAACTGTTGCCACCTTAGTTATAATAAAAAGATTTGCAGCCAAAGGGCCTATGATAAAACTTTAAAAGGATTCCATGTAAATTTATTTCCAAAATACCTTTTACACCTACCTTCAGTTACCTTAAAATATTTAAAAATAAATCAGCCACAAAATTTCTTTAAGTTTAACACAGTTAGCTCAACCTTTAAATTTCTACATAGAGAAACTAGTAGAATCTATAAAGCTTCATGTCGACTCATAAAAGCTTGTCACCTTATTCATAAGAAAAATTTCATCAAATTTACTATACAGATTCTAATAGGCTATTTATGTTGTTTTACAGTTTTTCTTCTCCCTGGATTAATAACTATGGTATATTAATTTTTGAGGCCAATTTTTAAGCACTAGATATTCTATTTTATTCAAAGAACATAGACTAAAAATAAATTTAAATGTTTAACTAAGCAGTTTTTTTTAGTAACTTTTTAGTAAAATGTGATATTTTGTAAATTAGATGCAGAGTACCAGCAAAGAAATCCCTGGCGCTACACAAAGCTCATTTGAAATTAGTGCTTTTTATAAACTTCACTTACATTCGCGTGGCGATCGAAATTACTTTTGTTTACTTGAAGATCTTTTTCATATATCTCTGATAAAAACTTGGTGGTACATCTGATTTTATATCTTACTTAATACTAGACTATTGCGAAGTTATTCTTTTATAGGACCATCGAAGTATTGCTGGGCTCATTTACTTATCTCTGCTCAATATCCTCTTCTGATAAACCCATTGTTACTTTTTTTTTGTCCCCTCTTTCTTCTGCACTCATCGATTTGTTTTTTTTAAGATGGCTTAGTTTTTCAAGTATTAAAAATTTTATATATTCAGAAAATAGTAAACTTCAAAGTTTTACGAATTTTAAAGGTAATATTGAAGACGAAAACTTGTCGTATGCACCTTTTTTTTGTGGTTCTATAGAGAGCAAACGAAGCGAAGCTGATAAAGACTATAATCTGACTGAGTGTCTTAAGCTTCTTGAAGAAGTAGCGTTGTATCGCAAAAAAATAAAACATAAAAGCAGCAAAGAAACCGATTTTAACGAGAACTATGAAGATAAAAAGATATACGATAACATTTTTGACATAAATAGAGAAAACCGGAAACTTTATTACTATTTGAAAAATTATTATATACAATTTAAAAAAACTTTTAACTTTAAAAAAGAGTACAAGCCAATGCATAAAGTATTTTCTCCATATTTAATGGTTGACGTCCGTTCTTTCGTGGAAGAAAGTGTATTAAAAACTACATCCGAATTCCTGAGAACTCATACTTTTGAAAACTGCAATAATTTACACACTGCACACAGATGCGACCTTACGAACGTGCCTAGCGGTAGGGTTAACCCTAACGTAGCCCTGCTTGACAGCCAGTTGTCTCAAATTGGTTCGGCTATGAATAGACTAGTCTTAATTGCTCAGCGCTGTAAAGAGCTTGGGTTCACTTTACTGCTTGATACATGTAATGTTTCCCCGAGATGCGTTGAGGCGGTCGATTATATAACGTTTTTATTGTCTTACCGCTTCAACAAAAATGAATTTCTTATTTTCCAAACCTATAGTATCGAAAGCGCTAAAGATTTAAAGCGCCTTAAAAGTCACTTATCTCATTTTAATTGCTCAGGCTTGCATTGGGGGGTGGTTTTAACTGAAAAGAAGAAAAACAAGCCTTTCACTTATGATTATATGCTCCATAACCCATCAGTGAGTCTTCGTAAAACTGAAAGCATAAATTTCTTTCGTCAAGCTCTTGATATCTTAATTCCTCTAGACGGGGAAAAAAATATGAAATCTTTAGCAGGTGACCTTTATCACGATGATAATGCAGAGAGAATGATCACTAGAACTAGCGACCTTACTTCTCAAATGAAATTAATATTTTTTGTCTCAAGTATTTCTTTGTGTAAAGATATATATGAACGCGTGAGTTCATGTCATACGTTGATTGAGTCTACAACTAACAAAGAAAAAGTTCGGGTAAGCAAATTCATATTTCTTACATTATATGGCCTCAACGACCTTCTGAGCTTGGTCCTTCGTAGTATGGTTAAAAATAATAATTTTACTGATTATGTCGAGGATAAAAAAGGCGTGGGTTCATCTGATGAGTTTAGTGAGAAATACAATCCGACTAAATCCGTAACTCCCCCACCTGAATTTAACATTATTAAACTTACACCCATTGGAAGCGTTTCCGGAAGAATCAGTTATATATACTCTCTTCTAGCTGAAAACAGCGGTCTTTTTATTGATAACTTGGATCGTATGACTTTTGACGTACCAAAGTGAGCGCTATGACGTAATATAAGCTTTTTTAGGGGGGCACTATAAATTATTAGGTGTCTTGCGGTCGAAAAAGAGGAGTTAGTTTTTAAGAAAATGGCACGATTCCGTATTTATATTAATTAAATTTCTGTTATCATTATAATTTAGTACTTTAGCGAATTGTCGATCTCATAAATTAGTTAAATTAATGGTTTCGCACTTATTTCTAATAAAGCACGGAAGAACAAGTTAAAATGGCCTCAAATTATTTCATTTTTACTCTGATACGTCCACAAGGGTGTAATTCAACAAAGAGCTTATTAAACTTGACTCGACTCTAAGCTAAAATTTTGAAGAAAGTTCCTCCTGGATTAAACTTATATATTTACTCCTTACCTTTTTCACTTTCCCGTCGTAGACTTTTTCTCTAGAAGATTGTAAGTTGCTGACGCGGGATAGAAGGGGCGAACCCTGTTTAATTATATACTCCAACTGCTCAATAGAAAACAATACAACATAGAGACAAAATACCAGGGAACTTTGTTAACTATTAAAATTATAAAAAAGAAAATTATATTAATACCGAATTGAAAACTCACAACTAATAAAAACACAGAAATCCTGCTTTAAAAATTTTAGCCTTTCACCTCTACTTAAACGCTATAACTCTGTATTACATCAAATAAGTGATGGTCACTAGAATAACAACGCTGCGTACAAACATTGAGATAAACTGAATTACAACATACAAAAATTTAAAAACTTTTGTTTAGATTATATATACAGACGTACTGAGGGATTAATAAGTAGCCACTTGAGTGCATCTCATTTTCCTTTAATAAGGCCTCTTTAATTGTTCTCATTTTCGTATTTAGCAAACTTTGAACCTACAAAAGTTTGTAATTTTTTTTTTAGTTTAGAAAAACAAAAATGCTTGGAGAAAAATTAACTGGTGAATAAATAAATAAGAGGACAAAATTACTGGGCTTAAATACTACGCCAGCCATTGTAAATTGAAAAATATCAAAAGGACTACAAGAATTAACTTTACGGCTAACATCATGATTATTTTGCTCTTAAAGACTGTAACTGGAATTAAATTTCAATTTATTTTTTTTGAAAAAAAAAACGCATTGGCAATAAAGGTTGTGGCACTCCAGCACTAAATAAAAGATAATATCGTACTTTTGTATACTTATCCGGATTTTGCAGCTTGGAAGCTCTCAGGATAACTATTTCATTTCGGTCAATTGGTACTTTTAGATTTGTATTCCAGTAAAAACTTGATAGTAAAGATTTGGTAAAATTCTTTCGCAAGGAAGCTTGAACTCTGAACACATCTTTGATATTGTATTACTCTTTTTAAATACTCATTACTCCACTTAAAAGCACACTGCTTATGTTCTACCTTTACCCTTAATCCAACTAAAAGGGAATCTCTTATTTCTAAAGTGGGAGACTAAAAAATTATACTTATTACGTCTAAAATCATACATATTTTGTCTAAAAACAATTGATAGCCGTCTGTCTTATACAGGCTACATTTAAACCTCAACGGTTCAAGAAATTATATTGGCAAATGGTAAAAACGTTCTCGCTATAATCTCGATAAGATTTAGTTGATTTTAACTTTCCTTAAAATTTTTAAAAGGAAACAGGTAAAAAGGGCATAAGGGCCAATTTTAAAGCTTCGAAAGCACAAGACAATTTTCTTCTTTTGTCAATACCGAAATATATGAACCAGGAAGTGTTGACACTCGCAAACATGAAGATGGTCATTTAAAAAGTTTCTTTACTCTACTGAACCCACTAATGAAGTGCTCCTAGTACGCGCTCCCTTAATAAAAGGAGGTAATCAAAGCTTTATCAACCCTGAAAGTAGAATAATGCAAAAGCACCTAACGGTATGTATCACAGAAGCTAGCATATAGTGTGCTCTACGTGATTAATAAATTGTTCAGATCAATATAAAATAATATTTTCTATTATTACAACTGTATTTAAGCAGTCAAAAATAGGAGCCCTTGACCCTTTAGGAGCTATAAAACTCTAGTTGACCCGCTCTACTTCCTTAATCACTCTATTCATGATAATATTTCTATCCTTAGTAGGGACTCTTTTTATGTTATTTTAGACCTAGGTAAACTTCTCCCTTAAGTTGCCTTTTTTAGTTAACGACGTACACCATCTACCTGCATCCGTTTTTTTTTTTAATTACCTCTTAAATAAATGTTATCAATTGTCTAGAAGATTAAGGCCCCGATCTTACTTGTACTGTCTTTTATCAGTCAGGGGTCACAAACTGACGAAGCTGTTAGTACCAAAAAGTTAAGAAGTGCTTTAAAATTAATAGCTCTTACTTGACCTCACTGACCTAAAGTTAAGCTTAGTTTAGCTAATAGATAAGCGAACTTACCACACTTTTGTTTGCTACTCAAATATGAAATAAATATGTTCTTTAATACTAAAGGGGTGAAAGAGAACCTAATAATGGAACCTTAACATACCAAAAAATAATATTTTTGTAATTGCTTTCATAAGTAAGGTGGGTTATTTATCATCTTAACTATTACATGTGTTAGTATAACACTATTAATATTTATTTAGAGTGAGTAGTTACAAAATTAATTGGAATATTATTTGCCGAGGTTAACTGCGGCTCGAAAAAAAAATGTTAATATAAAAGGGGCAACTTATATTTGAGATTAGGATTGCTCCTCTTGTAGCAGAAAAAGTGCAAAGAGTATCTTTTGCAACTAATATTTCCTTGGTCTTTTAATTAATATGAGTTTATATTAGAGTTTATTAGTACTGACACCTACATAATATTTTTGTATTGTTTACCAAGGAGATCAGGGTTTCTAGGAGATTTTAACATCGCGTTCTGTGGACAAGTTTTTGCAGTTATCAGTGCTGTCACTCTTCGAAACGTATACATATGCTATAATAGCATGTGTGTAATGTTAAAGTTAAGAACTTTAGACTACTATGAAAGGGGCTAAAACCTCCCTTTGACGTAGGTACATACATTAATAAAAATAAATATTGGAAGTTACAGAGATTTCCAAGGGAAGATCGCATCCAGCCCTGTTGAATTGAACTTAAACAACCCAAGAAACCAATTTTTTTTTAAAAAAATAAAAAATAAAGTGACCAAATTAAACGAAAACTTAGAAAATAATCTCTTTGTAATCCGTGGTACCACAATTTTTTAATATTTTTGTTAGATCCAAGAAGCCTACAGTAGTAAATTTTTTCGTAAAAACAAAAGCTAACAAGTCGTATGACAATTTCTTCAAAATGCTATATATAAAGTAGGAAGAGCACCAATAAATAATAAAGTTTTGGTCTATAATAAAGGAAGCTTGCGCCGCCTTTTTTTATTTAGAAAAGCAGACTTCCAATAACCGGAAATGTGCACGCGGGTTTTCTGGTTTAAATTAGAAAACAGTTTTTTTAATCAGCGGAGAGTTTAACGTAGTTAATATTAAATAAATAAATTTGTTAAATATATGAGTGCTCTCAAAAAAATCGTTAAAGCATGCCGTAGTTAGCCGTCGATTCTGAAGCTTTTTAAATTGACACGCTATTCCATCTCTATAATTTCTTCCATAGTTGCAAGACACTCGTCACTATGTGGATTTCGCAGATGTTGAGGACTTCGTAACGCTCATTTTATAGGTATTTATAATAATAATACTCTTTGTGAAGAGATTAAAGGACAGGCTAATTGTTTAAAAAATTCTTCGGCGAAGTTTGAGGCCTTTTTGACTCTAAGTAAAGAAGTCTATTTTTTTAAGATAAATATTAAGTGTGGGAGTTTAAAATTTTTGACTTCCTAGGTTAATCATTATTCAAAGAAAATTATTCAAGGTGAAGTCTTCAGACCGTTGTAAAAAGCAGCCAAGTCTAAATAAAGTAATCTATTAAGTTATTAGAGGGTGTAGGTGCGCACCTCAACCCATTTTTAAGTTTGTTAGTGCCCAACAGTCACTGCGTCCACTTTTTGAGGGTGAGAATTTTTACAATAGCTTTCGACGTATCTATACTCCCAGAGGCGCATGCAGTCGTTAACTATCCCTCCTGCTCTCGACATGGACGCTCACTCTGAAGTAGGAACCTTTATTAATTTTTAACACATTTAATAATTTAGTGAAATTAAACAGGATAAGGATTTGGTCTTACCTCTATCGAAACCTTTTTAAAGTAATGGTTTTGCACTTAAGGTAAACTATCAAACGAATTACCTAAGACTTAATTATAAACTGTTTTTGGTCTTATTTGATAATACACAATTAAGATATATTGACATTATATGTCATCCCTTGTTCAAACCTAGTTTTTGTACATACATTATCCTCTTTGACTCGCTACCCTTAAGTGAGTTAAAATGAGTCTTTTTATAAATTTGGCTATAATATAAGTTTGATTAAACTTTTATGAGTCACTTGCTATCACCTTTTACTTTTTTCGTGCCCAACGTTAAAACATGTAAACATAAAAACTTAAAATTCCTGGAATTTTTGTTTGTAGCTACTATTTACTAGGAGTCTCACTATAAAGAAAACAGATTTAGGGATGCCGCTTAGCCGATTAAAAGGTTTAGTAAAGCTTGCAAGCGCGCAGTAATATTATATATATATTGCGTGGCGCCCCTTTTAGTTAGTTTAATTTTGCTTGTAAACTTCACTCGTTCCGAGCTGTTCTTAGGTGCTGGTGTAAAGCAATCTTATAAACCTATTTTCCTCTCTTTTATATAACATACTAGTCATACGCTCTACAAGTTAACTTGGCTATACAGCAGGGGAGCAAGAATTAACACTAGCGAAAATCCTTAGTCAATAGCACCGTAATTTGTGACCATCTTAAGTGTGTAATCAGTTTAGTAAAAGATGGGCCGACCATAAAAAGTGACCTAAATCTATATGACTGATTAGGGTATGTAAGTACGCAAAAATATTAATGGGCAGTAAGTTAGAATATGACGTCCTACTTAATTAAGCCGAAGTCTCACAGCTTACCAAAAACCTTAGGAGGTTGAGACTTACTGACAAGAAGGTTTTAAAGGCAGTAACTCTGGCCATCTTAGGAAAAAAAATATCGTTAAAGATATAGCGCAGTTCCATAACGTTAATGACCACGAAACCTTTAACTTTATTATTTTTTAAAGAAACCTCATACTAAAAAATTAGCAGTTCGACTTTTAAAACAGCTATATTGATGAAAACATTAGTCGAGATACCTATAAATTTACTTGTCTACAATATAATACTACTAAAAATTTGTTTAATGCCAAATAAAGCTCTATATAGAACGGTGCAAGGCGAACAATACCAGTGGGGCTTAATAAAAGATTAGATTAAACTGAAACATCCATACTTTACAGGATCCAGAATATACAGTCCCGTGCAGTATAATACTTTCAACCTAGGGACTTTGGAAAATTACTTGAGTACTTGGTTGAGGACAAAGAGGCTTTTTTCGCCCAGTAAATTATTAATTTTGCCATCCACACAATTTTTCTAGACAATGGTCCATGATTTATAATAAAGCCTTTAAAAAATTTTAGTTAAAGCAAAGCAAAACGAAATTTCCAACCTTATGAGTTACAAATATATAAAAATTTAGACTAACTTACTCACAGCTATCCATAGAACGTGCCTCATAGTTCTTAACACATATCTTTACCAAACCACAACCTGACTCTACTACCTCAGTCTAAATTGTCTCCGCCTTTGCTTTATAAATCAGAGTCAAAACTTTGAAATATCAAGGCTTTATTGTCGATCTTAAATGAATATATGTGTCCGCTACATTTAATAGACGCAAAAGTTACTAGATGAATAAACATATTAGGAAAGTTTGATGTTAATATCGGTAATTAATTTTCAATTCATGAGTTTCAGTAGCTTTGAGCTTTACTCAACGAGGGCAGCGTGGGAAGAAAGGATGTAGCAATCTTCTAACGAGTAAGAGATACGATCTAGACAGATTTTATAGCTAGGCTATTTATGTTTGTTTATTAAAATATTAACCTTGTTTTACTAGTTTTTGTTTCCCTGTTCAGTATTCCCAGATAACAGATAAATTTAACTTTCTGTGTAAAACAGTTGAAGCCTTCGGAGCCAATGTAACTCTTTTTCAGTCATCTATAATAAAGGTTGAGACTGACTGATATTGTCTAAAAAGAGTACAGTAAAACATCCCTTATAAGTTACTAAAAATTTATTAAAAACTACCTTTTAAGATCATTTCTTGTAAAAACCTAATAGAGTAATTTACTCCTTGACAGTTTGATGGAAGCTCTGCATGAGTACTTTAATAAAAGTAGTATAGATGAATTTAAAAGTAATTGAATATAATTGCTTTTAGTTGCTTAAGTACAAGATTTTAGCAAAAACCGCACATCGGTTACATTATTATCTAAATGAAATCCTTTGTTCTTACTTTAAAAATTGTCCTATTTCGTCATGCGTCAATAACCAAGAAAATTTACTACGCTAAACTGGTTAAACACGAAGGGTAGAATCATTCTCGTTTTGTAAATAGAGCTAACGGAATGTACTAGCCAAAAACTAATAAAAATAACTCTTAAACTTAAAAAGTAAATGTTACACTAACTTTAGCGTAAACAGTAAAGCACAAATGCCACAAAATATATTCTACAGACGAATTCCTTTTTTTTTTCTTACTAGTTTGGGCGAGTTGCAAATTGATTCTTAACGTGCGATATATGTGTTGCTTACCATATAGTGGTTTATCGTTAATATTGTTACTATCTTAAGATTGTAAGATCCTCTAAAAATATTAAGCTCCACAATTAAACTCTGAAAGCTAAAGGTAGATAGAAAAAGTAACAAATAAATTAAGCTAATAGTGGTTAGAACAAGAATGGATTTAACACACAACTAATTCAATGCTGTGCACAATGGGAATCGAAATTTATTACTAGAGCTTGGAAAAGAAATAGAACTTAGAAACTGGAAACAGCAGAAGAACAAGAAGGAAGTTAACATTAAAAACTAAGCGAAAGACGCTTTACTATAAGAATGTAACTTAATTATACTTTTATTTATAATGGCCAGTCTTAATTATCAGTCTGGGCGCTGGAAAAGCAAAGGACATTAAAATAGAAAGCATTGGCCCAAAGTAACTAACTTTAATTCTGCCGGAGAAACTTAAACTTAAAGTGCAAGCTAAAATAATAGCACAACTTCTTTTGTTTGGTATTATAACTGCCCTCTAAGTATTATGTTAGTCTCCCTTAAAAATGGGAGTGTTGTAATTTAAAATTTTTTTTTTATTAATTTAATCATGTGATCGACATTTTCCTCTTGCATTATTATGATTGTAATCTTGGCCTTGTTCATCTTTTTTTTTTTTTACATACTTTCTTTTTTCTGGTAAACAGCATCTTATTAAAAATCAGATTAAAAATTATCAATGGTTTTTTTTATTCAGTTCGCTTGTATAAAGCACCTCACTTATGTCATTCAGGTGTAAGCGCGCGAAGAAAATTAATAAGCCTGCTTTTACTGCTTTCCTAGAGCTTTGCTATAGTTTATTAATAAACTACCGAGTACTGATGCAAGAAATACCTGACAAAATGAGCTATAGGGACGAGAAATTATGAAAAGTAGTTACGCTATCTTGTGAATTCAGGCTTTCTGCGCAAACATTAAATATCAAAACGATTGTAATTAAAATTTTTAAATAATAGTAGTCCTTTCTATTAATTTTCCATTATTTATGAGCCATAATGATAGGTTGCGTATAATTGCGCACAACTAATTAAAAGTTGTACTTAAAGGTTGCGTGAACATAACATACAAGAGTCAATTACCTTACTTATATATACGTGCATCATGGTGCACGCAGATAGGTAGCGAATCATAACCTTAAAACAACGCCCTCGCTCGAGAGATCAAAGTCTGTCGGGTGTAGTGCAAAGTAACTCAGCGACAGAGTTCTATTTTTATTCTTTTCTTATAATTCGCGCAATAGGTAAATCGTAATAACTAAGCCATATGTGTCATTCCTTAATTCCATAATAATTGTCTTCGGTGCATGTTAGCCTAATTGCGTTCATTATGTAATTATGCAATTGGTGTAAATATATCTACTTTCTCTATATATATGTTAATTATTCTCTAATACATTTTGACTATTAATTATACAAAAATTTTTTACGGTCGCACTAACTCTGCTGCGCAATGTCAGATGGATTAAGCAGGTGGAAAGGGTTTTCTTTTTTAAACAATTTTATATTCTAATTAACAAATTTAGATATGTCTTACCAAAGGGACATTTGTATAACCCATATTTTATATAAATACCAATATACTGTCATTCCTATTTTAAATTTGAGATAATAATTCTTACCAGAAAAATTTTAACAAGTAGTAGTATAATTAGAAACGCAACTGTTGTTATAGAAATAGAGTAGCGCGTTTACATAATCTAAACCACGGTTTTGTGTTTATGCAAACCATTTTTCAGCAATTATTTAAGCTCGCAAATAGTAAAATTGAGTTAAGCTCTAAATTCAGTAGAATAGTCGAGGTATTTTACCCTATTATATTTTTAACTTCTCTCCCATAGATTTTCTAAAGTATAAAAGATAGACTAGGGAAAAAAAGGTGTATACTTTATCACTTATTAACCAAAGTTGTATTATAGAAATTCTCCTTTTACTTGTTAATGAGGAATAGTTCAACTGTCATTTAACTCATTTATCTATCCCCTACATAGTTGTTGGCTAGCATAATGGGGTAATTCCATTTGAAATCTTTGTCATCCTTAGTGGGGAAAATACTTGCTTCGTTAAGGAATATCTCTTCTCCTCTTTCATTTTAGAAGCGCTATCAAAAGAAGGTACCGCGTTAAATAGATCAAATTTTGTAAGTTGTCGGTTAAGATTTTCTGGAACAATTGTAACGAGCTCTTCTAAGAAGATAATATCGGAAAGTACTTGGGAAAAATATAACAAAAAAGGTATAATGGCAACATTTATTAGTTCAAGAAGGTTAAAAGGTTTTCAATTGTTTTCATTTCTTTTGAAAACGAGCGTGCTAGGGAGACCCAACTTGCATTTAAGTCTAATGCCAGCAGTTAGTTTAGGAAAAATGATGTCTTCAGTTATAGGAAGAGGTTCACCAAAACGTAATATGTCGCTGTTCTCTGAAGACTTTGATGTATAAGAAACTTTCTCAAAAAAGCGTCTTGAAGGCTATAGGAGTGCCATTTGTCATGCAAGCCACGAAGGTGAAGGTTTGATAGAAAAGCAAGTCTTTTAGAATCATTATTCATTTGGTTTGGGCCATGCATTCATTTCAGTGACATTTTTAAATTCCTGAATAGGTGATAAATTTCCATGAATATAAAGGATTGTAAAACCTTTTGTAATATTTCTTATAGAGATAATGACATATACATATATTACCTCATTAGGGTGAACAAGAGTTATAAAAAAATTGTAATCAGTTTTTCTAAGGCCTACAGGATATATTTTCCTTGTTAGCCACCAGTGCTAAAGAGAGTAGAGTGCCTTTGTTGCTTGAATTTTTCTCTTTGTACTGGTTACCTCATTAGAGTAAAAAACAGTTAGAATGATCGGCCTTTGTAAGACCTACAGGGTATATGGAAGTATTTCACTTGTTAGCCAACATTGATAAAGAGAGTAGAACCCTTTTTTTCACTTAAAGTGTTCCCTTTATACTGGTTAATAACGCTTCTTAAGAAGAACAGGCATAAATACTTAGAATAATCTTGAAATTTTCTGCTCCAATAATTATCTAAATATTGTTTATGACTGGAGTCAAAATCAATGCCCTCCGATAAAGCTTTTATTGCCGTTGGTGATACATTTCACCAAGGTTTGGCGTGTGAAGTTATTTATTCTACTAGATGTATATATAGCAGAATACACGTAAAATCGTTTTTCTCTGGAATAAGTTTGAATAGGAATGCGGAATGAAAAATGGGAAAGGAATGTACCTACAGCCTTGCAAGGACATGTAATTTTGCTTACACAATTACCGGTAATAAATTCTGGATGACCACTATTATTAAATTCAATTGCTGAAATCTTTTCGGAACCTCTAAAATTATTATCAAGGACGTCGATTACTTTATTTTCATCCTAATCTTTTTTAAAAAGCAAATGTACCTAATCTTATTCAATAATATCATAGCACGTGTATATGCTACTTACGAATCTAGCACCGTAAACATTAGTATATTCATTAAACTTAATATATATATCTTTATCTAATAAATTCTTTGCTATTTCAAAAGGATTCTATAATATTTCTAAGGTAGAAGCTTTTTTTTAAATTAAAAAGTTAACCGTCTTTTTATAATTATTAAATTGTACTTACCTTTAGTTATCGAAGGTAAAGATATAAATAAAAAATTAAGATATAACTTTGAATAATCTGAGTTTTTTAATAAAAAATTTATTGTTTATTAAAATAAAACAATCCTTTAACGCAGCCCTATTACGCGGACGCAAAAAATAAAGACTATTTTCCCGTGTAATTAATAAAAAAGGTAAGAATACTATATATAGGCCCCCCGCTCTTTAATATAAAATATTTTTACTAAAACAAAAATATTTGTTTTCTAAATGGACAATGAATTGAGATTGTACAAATGACCCAGTTAGGCTTACGTAAAAAAATGTTAAATTTTTGCTAAAAGTAGTTATAAATAATAAATGAGGTTTTATAACTTATAAATATAAACATTACATAGTTTGGCATAGCCTTTAACAACAAAAAATAATAAGTTTTATATTCTTTTGAAGACTCCGACTATTAGCGTGGATGTCTAGCAGCAAAACCACCAAAAGTCAAGAATCAAAATTTATAGCTACTACCTATGATCCCATTGGAAGAAATTGTTTAGTGGTTCTCAGTTTGTAACTGTGATAAATTGTAATTAAGTAATAATGAAATTATTAGTTAATGATTATTGAAAACGAGTAATCTAATACTAGTAATAAAAATATAATTAAGTCATTTATAGTTCGGATTTAAATAATTACCATGTTAGTGTGATATTTAATACATATAAACCTCATCCCTTTACGTGCTTATAGGCAGTTTTTAGCTACAAGTCTTTAAAAATTTTTCAGAATAACATGAGTAAAAACAAATTAAAGTATCATAACTTATTGTAAAATAATTTTAAAAGCTATCTATGTAGATTAAAAAATGGAAGTTCAGTTTTTAAAATAAAGGTTGGGGCTATAATGTCACGGCTAATATAATTTGGTTTTCTCGATAAAGATTTCCTTTGAAGCAACTATTTTTAATTACTAAAACGCCACAAAGGGGACGCTTAGGCAATGAGACGTAGCACCAATAATTAACAGTATTGAAATTAAAACAGGTTTAATTTCCACAATAATTAGTGCTTGCTTAGCCTACTCCTATTGTTAAATAACTTTTAACTTTTGTGTTTATAAATTTCAACTCTAAGGTGGAAATGAGTCAAATTTTTTCTTAGCAACTTCCAGCTTAAAAGTCATGTAAAAGTGAGTTAGTGTCAACTAAAAAATTGGTGCTTATGCTAAATCTTAAAAACTTTTAGCAATATATTATAAAGAAAGCTTAATTCAACATTTTAAAAACACTTAACTGCTTTCAGTTACAGAAAGATTTGATAATATAACTAAAAATGTCACTCGACCTAGCTAAATTCTTGGGAGGAAATCCTAATAACTACAACCCTTTTTTTCTAATAATGAGGTTAAACGCTTAAGGAGAAAAAAGTGTAAAGCAGGTGCTATTTACAGGGTAGTCGGCACATTAGTGCTACCGTTTAGTATTGTTTGTATTAAGGCGCTTCTCCGGTGGAGTTAATTTTTAAACCATTCATCAGATTACTCTTTCCACTTCTCTCAGACGAGCAAAGGCGTTATTCACCCTAAACTTTAATTAAATTTATAAAAAATTCCCGTTAAATAATCTAGCGTAACCTACTTTTTTTTTAAAAAGAGTGATTTCAGTAACTGGGTTGTTACTTATGAAGCAAAAACCGGGCATAATTAACCTATCGATTATGAAGGAATCTAAGAAGGTTATTGACACTGTTAAATTGTCGGTAGTTCAAAGTCGTGTTTGCCTTTGTCGTTGTTGGAGGTCCAAAACGGTATTTCTTTATCTAATTCTACTTTTTATCTACTTTTGTATTTTACTTTAATTTGTTATATTTAAAGTCTTTTTATTAATTTTCTGCGTACTGATTATTTAGTTTCCTAAATGTGACGGATCTCATATTGCGCATAATGCGAAAACTGGTGATAACGTGGGCCCAGTTATTGTGGCCTTGGAAGAACTTAATCCTGAAATAGTTTTCAATCCATAAATTTCATTTATACAAGATTTTTGAACAAATTTATTGCGTGCACTCTTTATTAACTTTCATAAAGATTTTTAAGTTTTTATTTAAAAAATTTATAAGAAAAGTTAAAAATAATTTGAAACTTTATGTAGGGTGAAAGTTAACGGTTAAGATTTATAAAGTAACATTTATTTATTACGATTTTGTATGACAAAGTTGTAAACAAAAAGTACAAGCCGCCGTATTTTAAAAAATTTTAAATAAAAGTTTTTCGGCTATTAAGTTAAATGATTTACGAGGTAAATTAAAGTTCCTCAAATACTAATAATTTTCTTTTTTTATATAAAAAAAGAATTTAATAAAGAAATTTCGAATAAGTGGTGTCTATTTGATTTTATCTTTTTTTCAATTCCTTTGTAAGTCTGTGTTTTGAAATCCATGCAGTATAGATTTTGTGTGAGGTTTACTTTATACAATAGGTATTGTTTTACTTTTTTAGGAATATACAAAATTTATGAACTTATAAAGAGATGAGCTGAGCTTTTAAGCAATTTGCAGTTTAAATATCGTAGGGTTTTTATAAAGATTACAAATTGACCGACTACAAAGACGTTTCACTTAAAATAAAGGTAAAACTAATATTAAATAAATATGTTAACTGCTTTTAAAACAGACAATAAGGGAGCTTATAACTAAAGAATACTAGAGTTTAATGGGTACAGACAGAGACTAATTTAAATAATAACCTTAAAGAGATAAAAAGTTTTCAAGAAGGATAAAGAGACTTTATTAATAAATAATGAGTTAATCTCTACGGACTTCTCAAGTATATGTTAGTTACCAGGACGATAACCGTTTAATCTAGAAATAGTGTTATTGTTTTGCTAAAATATTGTTTGAAAGAAATGTCGCGTCGAATAAAGTGGGTGTATACGAAAGTTTTTTATAACGATAAGATAAGTCAAAGGAGCAACAACAGCAATGCTAAACCTTAAATCCTAGCAAAATGCTTCACGCTAACCACATATCTATTCTTGGACGCTTATCTGCATATTAAACCTTTTAGCGTTCTTTAACCTTTATAAGAAACCATGACATAATAGCGCCACGTATATGCAGACAGAGATAGCATTTTCATATATGGGCTGCCATGTATAATTTAATAGTTTTTATTTCCATTGACAACTTATTTAATATAACTTTAGTAGAGACTGTCCTAAAATGCCGACCTGAGAAAAATGGTATCGCCAACCTATTGAATTTTACCATCTTAGGGTTAAGCTCATGTGTGAAAGAATTGTAGAAATATTAAAGTATGTTCTATAACTTTGATTTAATATAATATTACTAAGAAAAGGCTCGTATTATTAACAGATTCTTGTTGTTAAAGGAAAGTTAGCCTAGTGATCCTTCAATACATACTAACATTATCGAATCGTTAAGGAGAAGTACTGAGTACGAAAGAGAACTCTTTCGCTGTGCCTTACACTATTTATTAATAGTAGCTTCTTACCCTCCAATTCCTTTGAAGTTAAATTTTGCTGCCTCTTCCCCTCTGATTTATACTTGCAGTCATAATTTTTATTTGTTCTTACTGAAAAAGGTACTTCAAAGCTTAACATGTTAAGCTTCCTATTTGTGGCTTGCAATAGTATTATTAGATTAATACGCCTGTTTATATACGTAATTTTGTTGTCTCCCGGATTTTTTAAAGCATATAAGTGGTATTTCACCAGCCAACTCGTTATTAGGAATATCAGATATGAAAGGTTAAAACCACCTCACTAGATTACAATCTGAGTTGTCAATTGTGTAATAGTTTTAATGTAAAAAAAAAATTATTTAGTTTAACCTTTATATTCAACAACACTTTTAAATAATAATAAAAATATACAGCCACTTTAGTAACAAACTAAATTATAAAATTGATAAACAGAAAAAATCGAAATTATTTGGATATTTACTTGCCTTCCGAAAAGAATCTCCGCAACTTTCCGGTTGTAGTACTCATATTTGGTGGTAAATTTATTGAAATAAAGTTTTCGCCTACTTTTGTATTACACAGCTTTAGTTAGCGTAATATTTCTTTATTTGCAGTCCCTAACTTTTATAAATAGGCGCTTGGGTTATTGGTTACAAAGCCTGGGGTGCTCTACTTGGAAAATATTTAAGCCAACACGGTAGTTCTCATTTCTTTTTATAAAAAGTATATAAGTTATACGTAAACTCTTAGGTATACTTGTGGTTATACCGGACTACGCCAACTTCCCACAGGCATTAACTTAGCTTATAAATTCGACTACAAGTTTACTGTAAAGAGCAGGGTAGAATTAACGACATGCTGAAAGACGTTGAATATTCTATAAAGTGGACTATAAAAAATTGCTGGAAGTACGGTGGTGTAAGCCTAAGATACTTAACCAGACATAATTTTTTATATTAAAAATTATTTTGTAAATCTAAGGATCCTAATAGCGTCTACCTTGCCGGTAATTTATAAAGATTTCCGCCTTTTATGCATACTATTATTTAAAGAAGGGCACTCGGCCGGCGCACATATTGCAGCCCTTTTTTTACTTTTCCAAGCTGAGCTTGAGAAAGAAAATTGGTTATCAAAGGAGAATTCCTCCGTATTATCTGTTTTTAATTTTTTTTTATATAAAGGCATTTATTATACATTGACGTTGTTTTCTGTTACTAGGAAACTCACATCGAAAATCTGACGGTACCAAAGGTTTCAGACTTTAGAGGCTTTATAGGCATTTCCGGAGCTTATGATGTCTTCCAGTACGCCGAACATTTTCATTCTCGAGGCCTCCATCGGCGCCTTCTTTCATCAATTATGAACCAAGACTTGAAGCATTATTCACCGACTCGACGACTTAAGCTATTCGCCATTGATTCAACGGTAATGCAAGTCTTCCTGGGTAGCCCGCGCCACTGATATCGTCACTTTTTTTGATAAAATAAGAAGACGACTTACTCCACTCTACCACCCTTCGCTCTTTTTCATGGGGCCTGCGATAAGAGCATTCCAGCTGACTCGACTGAACACTTTAGTGAGGCTCTGAAGAATGTCGGCGTTGTTTCCAGTGTCAGATTATACGAGAAAAAGGCGCACACTGATTTCGTTGTTGAGGATCTCATGCTGGGTTCATTTTTCTCGCTTTGGTGAGCGTTCTGCGTAGTTTTAACGTAATTATTTTCTTTTTTTTACGAAATTTTTTAGGCGGTGAAAGTCCACTTGTCTCTGACATTTGTTCCTTTATATATGCTCACTGCCCCTCAAAACACACCTCCTTCTCTTTTCTATCAAGTTCAACGCATTTCCGAGGCATATGTAGTCATAAAATTGATAATAATCTTCCTTTGGTATTATTTTGCTTAAAAAAAGCGCCTTAAACGCTAACTTCTTTTCCAGGTTTGTCGCACAAATGTGAAATGGGCTAAACGCGTAAATCCTTTCTAGTCAACTAAACGTTTTGGTTTTTTAGGCGAAGAAGTCATTATAAAATTTTTCCTTTAGTTCTTTATTGTACCTTTTACGACCTGTAGCTACTTAGCAAACATGCGCTTCTTCTAGTATTATAATTAATAAATAAAGAGTTGGTGTTGTGTGCAAAACATATTTTTTAAAGAAGTATAAATAATTTTCCGAATTCTATATAGAAAGTTTAAAAGCAAAGTTTAATTAACCTAACTGCTTTAATTACAGTCTTAATTACTCAGGTTTATAGTAAAACCCGATGACTCACGGCTTTCAGGGCTCGTCAAATTTCAATTTTACGTGATCAAATAAATTTTTAATAAGCAACGGTAGTACATCTTTTAAACTAAGAGCGCCGTGTTACTACCAAATTTATTGTTTTAGTAAATAAGCACTATTTTTAAGTACTTTATTAATAATTGTGATCTCCTTAAGGTAAAATACTGTCTCAAGCAACTACATTAGAAATGAAAAATTACTTTAAACGGTTAAGTGGGAGGGGAGAAGGATTTTACCCGTCTGTCTCCCTAAAGCTTCAAATGAAAGAGATAATGACAAATTTTTACTTATTAGGGCTCGAGGGCGCATAGGTGTGGTAAGAAAACTATCCGCACCTCTTTTTTTAAGCAAATTTATCAGTTTATATATGCAATACTTTATTCACCACAGGGCTACTTTTTTAAAACCAAAACGAAAGTTTGATTAGAATAAATAAAATTAAAGTGTGGCCGATGATATTTCAATAGTAGTTTATCTAAATAAAACCCAATTAAACAATGGCTCTCTTCGGTTGTAACCTATACATTTACAGTAAATTCAAGACTAACGTATCATAACTCCGCTAATATTACGATATACAGATTTGGCCTTGAATATATAGTTAAGTCAGAAGGGTGGTGGTGTATTAACTTCATAACCAGTGGACTTATTTGTACTTAGATAATTTCATAAGCACTGTTCGCCAAATATTTATAGTACTTTTATATTTCCAGAGTTGAGTTTTGTTAGTAAACCTCCACGGAGCGCTCACTCTTATGGGCTTATTTGAAAACTCTGGGGTTCCTAATAACCTGAGAAAAGTAGTGCCTTTAAGCAGGAGAGGTATTTATTAGAAGTACACGGTTATTCGATTCGTACCAATATACTATAGTGAAAAATATGCTATAAGTTCAGTCCAACTCATACTTTTGTCAAGTATGACTCCTAAATATTTGATATCTGAAAACCATGAGACATCTCCGTTAAGTTTAAGTTATTCATCTCTGGGCGATAAGTTTCCGAAAATATTGGGATACGATTGTAAAAAAATTCGTTCTTGTGCCGGAAACAAAATATTGTTTGGAATTAGGAAGGAAAAAGGCTTGCTTAATATTACAAATCTTTCATAGTTAAAAAAAAATTTCTTAATTTTCAAGCACGAGCCGGAGATTATTATAGTGATGTTATATATAGAATTATTATAGTGAATTAAATATAGAATGCAGCCAATATTTGTGCGAATAGAAGACTTATATCTCAAGCTATAAAGAAAGTTATTAATATTTAATAAATGTTTTTAATGGCTGTCAATGTTATGCCCGGCCTCAAATATATAAAAACTTTAGACCATTACGACAAAATAAGAAAATATTATTTTCTCTTTATACTGTGGTAATTTTACCTACAAACTTCCAGATGATAGATGCCTCAAAATTATCAGAAGTTATTGACGGAATTAGACTTGTATGAGTATAGAGGATTTAAAAGGACAGAATTTTAATCCTACAAAGGTACGTCCCTCTCTGCACTAAGTACGCCCCCTTGTCCCAGTTATAATTCCAAAATCAGATAAGAAATTTACGATACGTCAACTGTCTGCAGAGTTAAAGTCAGTGCTTCAAAAAAATTATTTAAGTTAATGCTATCGATGTGAACTTTACGGCCCATCCAAGGAAACTGTCGCGCCAAGTTGCGTCAGTTGCGGAGAAGAGCATTATTGATTTAAATATTTTTAACTTGAAACACGCATCATGTTCTGTGCTAATTACAATAAAATGATCGAGCGATCTGTCAAGGTCGCCTGCTTCCCGAGAAAATTAGTAACAAAATAAAGGTGAACAGTGGTAGCACTATAACGCTTATATAATCATATTTTATCGTACGCGGATGTTGTAAAAAAGCCTCCCCCGATCTTAATGTAAGCTGAAGAAATGGCAAAAACAAAATAATATAATCCCCATCTAGTAGTATTAACCAAGAATTGAGCTTATATGACTTTGCAAATACTCTATTGAAATGCGTTCGGTCTATACAAGTAACTACCTGAGTTTCGAAAATTTGTTACGAAAGAAGATATTAATATAGCTTTAACATGTGAAACCCAGACAAACAACTGTCATAAAGTAAATAAAGTAAATATTGCAATGACAGAGGCAAACATATGGACGGTGTTACTACAATTACCTGAAAGGCGACAAGTTTAAAGCGTATAAAGTTAATTTTTCTGTACCTTTTTTTTTTGCGGGTAAGTCAACTTTACTTTTTTTAGTATATAATCCATTAAATAAGAAATCTTGTTTCGAAAACTTAAACATACTATTTAAAATGAGGCCGGGAGCTACTTAAAAAATTATGAGTTACCGTATCATTTGACTGTGGTTGGACCTCTAAACCCACGAATATCTCCACAATAAACAACAAGGTTATATTAAATATAGCTGTAAATAAAAATTTACCCATTAGCTACTATTGCTAATTTTCATAAACTCGGACCATAATCCTTTCGTACTGGAACTATTGACAGTTTCACTGTCGGTCCAGAGTTATTTAAAACTCTCTGGAGCTGTTTTAAAAATATAATCAAATAAGCTGTAGTGGAAAACAAAAAAAAAACTAGTAGCAAAGAGCTAGATTATATATGTAAGTAAAAAAACCTATTATTGACCAACTTTTAAGTCTCTTATAACATTATACCTGAATTTTCGCGTACTGACTGCGATGAGACGCAAGCGAAGGAAGATTTTTTAAAGCCCTAGATCGTGGTTAAAGTTACACTACTTGAACTTAACAAAGCGGTCAATAAGGACTAAAAGATCGCTACAATACCATTTGGAAAGATAAAGTTGGTTTAGTATCAAATTCTTCGATTCGTTGCGGTCGTTACTAATATATTTATAAAATAATAATAATATAACGTCACCACTTACTTTTTTAGATTGAATGATTTACGATAATTTTGGAAAAGAGAATGCGTATACTACCTATCAAGAGATTCTATATAAACCTATTGTAACTGAAAGGAAGGTCGATGAAGGAGACCTAAATAAATGGTCTTTGAAATAAAGAAAAGCTCAAAGATTATTGCCAGCATCATTTAGCGAAACCGAAGCCACAGTGTCCAACCTATAAGTAAAAAGGCGGTATGGGTGGATAATATATCAGAAAAAGCGTTAAAACAACTTAAAACTCCTTTGCTACTGCGTATTACCTATAATAATCAGTGCTGGGTTTTTCTAGTACTGGAAGGTAGCTATAATTATTAAAGTACCAAATGTTTTCCTCCTTCTCCTGATGTGAGGCTTATCATCCTATCTAATTATTATCCACTTACAGAAAAGTATTAAAACGATAATTTTTAAAGGCTAGAAGGTGCTTAAACTCAGCTTACTTCAAATAGAAAAGGTCTTAAACGTCTTTACAAATTATACGCCTACTTGAACACATTACTAGAGAATTTAATCGCAAAAAAGTCACTAGGATTGTTTTGCTTAATGTCGAAAAGGCAGTTAACAAAGTTTGGCACGAGAAACTTTTATGTAAGTTGTACTTTCTTAAATTCCTCGTGTCTATAGCTAAATTCAACAACATTTGTAAAACCGATTATTTTAGTTACATGCGGTTCGATATCTTGTGTTCGTTTAGAAAAGTTCCCTAAGGTTCTGTATTTATCCCGTTACTTTTTTCGATTTATATGGTAAAGTTATCTATAGATAGTAACGCTAAAAAGCATAATTTTAAAAAGGATGTTACACTATATTCCTCTTCTAAGGCTTCTGCATTAAATACATTTATAACTAGTTCCTCTTAATGGAGAGTAGAGTGGGCCAAAAATAGAAGATGAAGTTAATATGATTAAGACAAAAGGGTAATTAGGCACCCGAAGAATGCCTTATACATAACAGAGATAATCCTATGATCTTCATAAATTAACTATTTGACATTTAATATGTAAGAAAGTTAAGATAAAATAAAACATACAGCTTATGCTATAAACAAAGCTAGGAAGGCTGTGGCTCCTCCCTACGCGTGCCTAAAACGGAAAAGTGAAGTAATTTTAAAATACCAAGTTGTTGGTATGCAAGATTATTAGTCCAATTTTAACTTATGCATCTCCTATCTGGTGGTACTGCTCTTCTCAGCTGTTAGGATAAATTAGCGTCCCCATAATAGGATATTAAGCCTCCTTCAAATGCTCCGTGGTTTATTAGCAATGCTCAACGGTTAAAGTTTAAACCATCGAAGAATTTATAGAGCATTTAGCGAAAAATATATTTGTAAAGAGGGAACTGCATGAAAACCTCTAAGAAAGGCAAGACTTAAGTTTGTTCTGGCATGGTATAGCGAAATTATGACCTGCAAATTTCGAAACCATGCCACTACATACACTAGATCAATGGTGACCTCACACCAGTGGATCGAAAAAAATTTAAGTAAAAACTTTTTTCCTATTTTTCGATTCAAATGAAATATAAATAGTACTAAATAAAGGGATTTTAGAGTTTAGAAAAGAGAGGATGTTCGTGGACACTGTTATAACCAATACCTTTTTATGAAGGGCAGGATGAATAACAAGCAAGCATACAGCGCTAGCATAACGCCCTTGCCGACTGGTGTGTCTTAATTGGAAATTTTCTATAAATCCGATGAAGAGCAAAGCACTTCTAATTACCAAGAAACACGTCCTCTTGTTGACGTGAACTCCATAGTTCTCAAGCGAAATACTTGGAGTCATCACTGACAACAAGTTTTCCTGGCAACCGCACTTTGACTAGCTAGTGTCGAAGGTCAAGGCAGTGACTAAGGTGCTTTACCCTTCGTTATGGGGCAGGAGCACGCTTTTCCTGCGAGCAAACGGCAATTATATATGTCTTACATCCAGTCAACAATGACATACCCCATCTGTTGCCTGGGTCCATGACTCCACCCCAATAGGGTCAGCAGTTCAAGTGCGACAAAACAAATTGCTATGCGTGAGGACGAACGTTTCGTGGTCTGTGAGAAAGGATGACCTTCAGCGGGACCTTCAGATGGGCTCTTCAGACGTCATCTTCTTCATCTTATTGCCAATGCCCTTTACAGACAGGCTAGCTTGGCACACTAGTCGCCTGCGGGTAAATGAATTTATTTACGAGTCATAGGACGGGGCACGTTATAACGGCCGACGTGACGCACATAACGCTAGTTTTTGTTTGTTAATGTCAAGAAAAAAACCTTTTCGATTGAATGCTTTTTGTGGTATGTCTGCGATCTCTCTTGATTGGGAGCTCGAGTATTATTCGAAGTTTTTTGACTCGATCGAGCACCAAAAACTGTGATATATAAATAATGTATATTAGAACTTCTCTTAAATTTAAAGTTTTTTCTTAAACTTTTACAAGAAAAAATTTTTCAATCCCCATTTCCAATGGGGCAAGTTCAAACTATATTTTATACCATTTATATGATGTTATTAAAGTTTAAAAAGCCGATTATGTTTTCGGCTCTTTCGTAAACATCCACAAGAATAATTACATATATACTAACTTATTAATAATAATTAAGCGAACCACAACATTATAAGACAAGAACTAATTAAGCATTATTGGGATTAATGAGGTTACAAAACGCAACCATCAAAGGCCGAAAAAGAGACTCGCGTCGGTGGGAGTCGGACCCACGACCTTGTGTATGCTTATCAATGCTCCTAACCGCTGAGCTACGACGACAATTCTCGATCAGGGTGTGATATCTTTACCTATTTACTCTGTTAAGCACCGCTAAATCTGTAGAAACTATTCTCTTTGTTAACCTTCATTATACTACTTATTCGATGCTTTCTTAACTTTTCGCCGAAATTGATTATCAGAGAAATTTTTTCGCATAAAAGTCATCCACTTATAACCAGTTTAGCAGACTCATTGTCCACATGGGTCTTTTTCGTTGTTAAGCTTTATGCCATAACCCTCTACTACTTTATTACTGTTTTTAGTGTGTGTCAACTTTTAATTTGTGTTGATATTAATGAAATTCGTATAGGATAGTGTAGATCTCATGAGAAACTTAAGTGTTATGGTTCTCTTTGGACGCAGTAATATTTTATTATAATTGAGGCCAGTTGGAGAGTAAACTCATCTAAATTAGTCAATTTCAGTTAATAAATCTAATTTTTTTTATAGTTATATTGATAACTAATTTATTAATATTAGGCAACCGATTTATGATCAACCTTCGAATAAGATATTATTATTTAGATTTAAAAGTTGGAATTTACTTGGCTGTATCTTTGCTGATAGAACTGTTCATCTTCACTTTATCCTTATCGTTACTTCCGGAGAAACCAGACAGCCTCCATGGTTAGCAGGATGTTGCCACTGAATTTGCGCCGAAGTATGATCTTGTGTGTAGACAACTAGATGGTTGATCTTCTTTGCACCTGTCGTAGTAGCTTTTTATTACCTCATATTCGTGGTATTTCTATCAAAAATATGTATGACCATATTTAGTATTTCTATTTTTAGATACATGCTGAAGCCTTATCAAAAAAGAAATGTCAGTTTATTGTTTTTGTCGTAAACTGCCCTTTTTAGGTCAATTATTATGGTTTTTCGAAAGATTTATAAATGTTTTTAATAATATACATGTCGTCGCTTAAATTTTTGTAAACATTCTTTCTCGGTTATAATATCCTATTAATAGCTTCAAAGCTTACGCTATACCGATAAATTATTATTATGGGTTTAAACATTTATGAAAAAAATATTACTCAGTTTTAAAAAAATAATATTGGGCCCTGTCAAAATAAAATGGAGAATATATAAAGAATAGAAGATGTACCAAAAAAAATTACGATAAAAATCAAGAGAAAAAAATAAAACGAAAGGACAGAGTAGAGTATTCAAAATTAGTATATGCTTTATATATATGATTTTTCAGCATTGATAAAATTCTTTTACATCATCAATAAACTCAAGAATGTCTATATTGGAAATATGCGTTACATTAAATTGTCCATATCTATTTTCACAAAATCCTACTTTAGAAGAAAGAAGATAATACGACTCAACATCTACTGAAAGAGACAAAGAAGCTATAACATGGTACGCTTTACTTTGCTTTATGGACATTAGTTTTATTCAACTGTAAAGTTTAAGAGGGATAACCTAATGATGGACAGGAAAACTTTGCGTTAAGAAACTCAAATATTCCTCTAAAATAAATTTGATAAAATAGACAGTTTTATACGTACTCTTCCAGTTGAACCTAGCTGGGAAAAAACAACTCTTCCACTAATATGTCACATCTCTGGTTAAAATTGCAGAGAAATGTCAGATCACTGCTTAAAGTTCCGAGCGCAAAAGCAAACAGGCGGTAGCATTTAGATTAGGTATGCAAAGAATTAACTTTCCTGAAACAGTCTGGTCAAAGTAGGAAATGAAATGTGCAAAAGGAACAAGCTATGGTTATATGATCCAATTACAGTGCGCAGTTAAAAAGAAAACAAAAAAAAAAGGTACGCTCTTGCATTTATATTTTAACTGGTAGATTTAATCTATAAAGATTATTTTAAAATTGTGTATATACGTTCTAATTTAACAAAAACAAGATTTCTATCTTTCGTTTTTGTGGTATCTTTTCAGTCTTTAATGCTCTAAAGAAGTTTTAGCTTTATTATCTAAGCAAGTTTAATATTGTCTTGGTCTATAGGGTCGAATAAAAGGTAAATAGTAATTGTCTAAGGATAGTTTATTGGGAGCTTAACGTCTAGAGGGCGTACATTATTAAAAGAGCCTAAAAGCTCGAAAGGAAATTTTAAATACAAGCATCTATCAAAAATACGGTGACTTTAATCTTAATGAATGGAGTTTTTTTTTTAAATAATAAAACGTGCTTTAAGTGTAGTAAAAATTAATTAAAGCACTTGTTACAGAAAAGTTATCTTAGTAGCACTATTGTAGGTAGGCTAAAAAATAGCGTGATTGAAGTACCTAGAATAAGAGGTATATAATTCTATTTAACGTATTACAAGTTATATCACAGTAATTACACTGTCCCTACACACCGCCTTAGAGACCACACCTAAGAGCGGAGAACAACAAACTTTTTATCTTTTAAGTCTTCTCTGCTAAAAGAGGAGGCCATGTTAATCAAATAATTCCTATAATCAACACATGACTGAAATTACACGGTATTAAGAAACTTCCCTTCCAAAATGTTATGTGGCCAGCAATGCATTAATATTGAGAATTTCAGTCCATCGAAGGATTTATTGGCAGCGTACCTGAAAACGTTTCAATAACAGTAAATTAATCAAAGGCCACTTATTGGTAAAAATGAAAATGTAACTTAAAAGTTTACTGATGCACCATTAGCGCACAATTAATGCTCGAAAACTTAAGTACGAATAAAACTGAATTCGAATCACTCAAAGTATTATTTAAGTTAATGGAAAAATTAAACCGTTCGTTCTTGATTTTAACGTGCATCTTCATAAGTCATTAATAAAGAAAACTAATCAACAGCATCTCACATCGATGGTTCTCGGCAGTTTTAAAAAACTCGTCAAAGATTCTTGCTAGTATCATTCTTGCCTTGTAAAACGCTAATTGGCCCATCTACTATTCTTAGAATGGTCATATCTAGGTAGTATAAGTATATTGCGTATACTCAACGTACATAAATATTTATTAGACAATTTATATATAATACACAGAAATTAGCTGTCCCTTTATACCACAACGCTCTTTACGCTGGAAACAAAGACCGGGGAAATTCGATCCCCACTTTGGGGCGTGCTAGCTTTAAATATTAGCGGAGATGCTAAATTAATGAACGCACGTGCATTATGGCAGCACTTTTTTATTTTGTCCAACTCGTATAAGAGGCAATAACGTAAATGCTCCGTCGCGCCTGTCTTAGAGAAGTCGTTACGCTCGTGACGCTTTATCGGAGTTCCAGTTCGGATATCGAAAAGGGCACTTAACCAACCGGCAGGTCCTTGCCTTACTAAATGGACTACTCGCGCCTATAAGTCAACAAACACTGTCTTTATTAACTTTGAGAAGGCCTTTGACCAATTTGGCATGAAGGGCTCTGCTGCTTAAGCTGCGCTCGTTAACCGTCCATAGTAAACTTTACGAGGAGGCACTAAAGTCATATGTAAACGGTCGCGTCTTCAGAGGCATGTGGGAGATATATAGTCGCCTTTGCGATCACTAACAGCAGGGGTCTCTCAGGGACTTCTTATCTCGCCTCTACTGTTCGCAATTATATGCGCGAAGAGCCCATGCCAACCAAATCTCACACATGTGTCACCCTACACGCCGGAGATGTAACCATTTACTCGTCATCGAATTCGCCCGCACTCTTTGCGAGCATCTACAGTTTTACCTTGACGTCTCGCCGACTGGTGTCGTATAATGGAAAGTTGCTATAAATGTGACGAAGAGTAAAGCCCTGATAACGAGGTAACACGTAGCCTCGATGGGACCCTAAACCTTCGATGCAGGAAGATACCGTGGTGCTCTCCAGCGGAATATTTGGGTGTCGTGATCGAGAACAAATTTTCGTGGCGGCCGCACATGGTCTACGTGGGAACGGCGACTAAGGCGCTTTAACCGCGCAATAAACCCAATTGTATGTGTTTTGTGTCCAGGCAATAACGACATACGTTTCTGCTGCTTGGACCTATGATTTCACGGCAATAGCACCGCAATACAAATGCTACAAAACAAGTTGCTGCGCGTGGAAACAAATGCACCGTGGATTGTACGAATTGAAGCCCTTGCTCTTCATGACAGGCTAGCCAAAAACACTAACAGCCTGCTGGTGAGTGAACTTATATACGAGTCATAGGGCGCACGTGACACGCACAAAGTTTTTTTTTGGTTTCACGAGTGTTGTTCTAAACCCCACTTGGCGTAGTTTTCACGATTTAACTATAGCGCCTTAACTATATATAATAAAAGGAAAGTACAAGTATAATTCTTTATTGAAGAACTTCGCCCTATTTTCGAAAAATTTTAATCTCTTAAGCAAGTACCTTATATTCATAGTTTAAACGCTGCTAAAGGGCGCCCATGTATTCATAAATAATCTCTGGTTCCCACATGTTAAGTAACACCCAATCTTCAAATCTAATTTCAATTGGAGGGCGCATAGCTAACACAAGTGTGAAAGCTAGAAGTAATCGATATAACCGGAAGGTAATTTGACTACCTCCTGATTGAGTGCTCGAGTATTGAAAGATTTCGACCCAATCGAGCACAAAAAAAAAGTCGTTTAAAAATGAATACTCCCGCTTTCATGTTCACATTAATAAACTTTGAAATACTGTGAGTAGTGAGAATGTATTACCAGTTAGTTTAACGCTTTAAAATTTTGACTACCCCTTTAAGGGTAATTCAGTCTCCTGAGAAAGCCCTCCGTCAGCTCTTGCTTTTTGTGTAGGATGGATATTTATTGCTTTATTACCCAAACAGCATTTTTTTTTAAAATCTTGTAAAGAACATTTTTATGCAATTAATGGGGTAGTGGGTTACATTTGAGATCAATGGCTTCCTATTATTATGTACTTTAGATATACTAAAAGTAGACACTTTGCGAATCCTACTTCTTTTGTGAAAAGGTAACGGCTTCGAAGTTGACTATAACTGCGCATTACCTAGATAATAATTATATGTACTCCCATTATGAAGACTTGAGCTTTCTTTTAGCTTGGCACGTATAAAGCAACGCCAGTAGTATACCTTGTCAGGTTTTTGAATAAAATGTAACTCTTGATAATATGTACCTTTTCTGGATCTTGAAGGTTAATTAACAGAACTATAAACTTTAAATTATTTAAAGTCTTTAAATATTAGCACTGCTCATAGAAAATAAGGATAGACCACATGGTATTCTACTGTGAGTCTAAGCATTAAACAAATTTGCCACCGTATGGATACTTATCTTAACTTAGCATAAAAATTATTTGCAAAATGGTTAAACTTTTTTTGAGCTATTGAGATCAAAAAGGTAGGTTTCACTTTATTAATAATAAATTAGCATCGGCATTAGTTAACCAACTCTCAAGCTTTTTTATATGGTAAAGCAGCGTATCTTAAATTCCTTACATAATTGGGAGCAAACCGAGACACTATAGTACACCAACGAGGCCGTCACACAGAAGAAAGTGGCCAATAAGGCTAAGTCGTGATTAACTAACTCTAATCTAACGTTTATGCACAATCCAGCAAGCGCCAAGAAAATTTGGTCTAAATCGAAAAACGCTTAATCAAAAAGGGCCAGTCAAAATTAGAGAAAGGTGTACCGTAATAAGGCAAAGGCGTCCTCGACATGTGTGCTACGATAAGCAGGCAAATAACTTTAGCCAGTGCGGTGCCAAAAGTCATCAAGTACAAGGAAGTGTTAGAGAGGTACAACTTTTCATAAGCAAAAGTGCTAAGTAAAACATTTTTAACTGGTATATAAGTGATTTGAAAAAGTAAAAGGTACGCTCAGTACTAACAATAATATTCAATGACCGTAACTTAAATTTTATACAGGAGACTTATGGTAAATAGGACTAATGTTCTTTTAATAATCTACTAGTAAAATTTGATAGCATTGCTCTTAATTAGATGTTAAAGGTAAAAAAAAAAATTATTTTAAATTTTATAGGGAATATTTCAATTAAGTAAACTGTTTGAAGAGGCAGTGAAGTTAATAAAAAGGAAAAGAGAAATTAATAATGGAGGTAATAATTAATCTATAAGTGCAACGTATAAAATTGCAAGCATTGACTTACTAAGAATACAACGCCATAAGAACGACCACACCAAAGGGGATGATTGGCTGAAGAACACTTGTTTGAGCCAAAGTGGGTTTGTCATTTTTAATAATGATAGAACTGTTACAAAAAAAATAAATTGCAAAAAATAAGCAGTGATAATAAGAACATTACTAAACTAGACTAAATACATATACAAAAGTCGTATAGATAGTAACATGCTTAAAGAGTAATAAAAGCGAAACCGCTTTTTATATTATATAGATATAAGCATAGTAAACCACTTAATAATAGAAACCAGATATTGTTTATATAAAGCACGAGCCAGAGAAAAAATTCAAAGACAACAAAAATAAGAAGGGAAGAAACATACTATAAATTTGAAAAAGAGGTAAACATTCCACAAAGCAATAACAAAACTTGAAAGCATCTGCCAGTGCTGACCATTCCAAAAAAGGGCTGAAGAAAAGAAAGTTGCAGATGCCAAAATTCAGCACCAAAAAAAAAAGTAAGCAGATGCAGGAAGATTAAAATCCATTCTCCTAAAAAAAGGCGTAAAATTTATATAAGTTTGGTTACAAGAAAGATAAAGCCACTATCCCAAGAGGAGCACTAATGCCTAAGCATTATCACTCGAAGTAAAGTTAACAAAAAACGAAGATCCGAATATACTGCTGAAAGATTTAAAAAGCACGAAGGACTGCCTTTAATTAAATAAATATGAAACTGTGTTCACCTGCAGTGGTATCAGCAAAGCCGAATTCGAGTTTCCCTGTAACAAAAGTTTTCCAGTGAACAGAGTAAAAGGTGAAAAGAGAGATTAGGACTATATAAAAAGTGATCCTCTGGGGACCACTTTGTGTTGCAATGCAAGCGCCAAGAATCTTTTAATGATCGAAAAAGTTTAATAAAATTAATTATAGCAAAGCTATATTTAAGTCAGAGGTTATAAAGAGTATTCGACTACTAAGACAAGCTCGGCTAGCTTGTAGTGCGCATTTTCTTTTATTAAATTAATAGTTCGCACTTTTAAACAAGCAAAAACTAGTAAATATGAAAAGGTAAAAGACAAAAGACAACTACACTCCTTCACCATCCACTATCAGCAATTTTTTGATATACCATTAAAAGACAGTTGTAAGCATCTGAGCCGTGGTCAAATAGCTCGCCTAACGGACTGGAAGTTCCAGTTCGGCGCGCTTGCTGTCCATCAACAGCTATACCAGTAAATAAAAAAATAAACAAAACTTAAAATCTACTAAGGTAAGCCCTATAATTTAGTCTTTAGCTTTACTTAATAAATATTAAAGAACCCAACGCTACAAAATAAGTATTAAAAAAATAGGACGTTAGTGTACCATCTAATGTCTGGTGTATAAATATTGATAGTGACATAATTAAGTAAGTCCATGGAATTGCCTTTGAAATGTAAAAAAAGAGAAAGTTAAAGCTTTAAAAAAAAATAACAGAAAAGTACTTCGTTAACTCCAAAAAAAAACAATAGAATATATATAAATAGCAAGAAGTACATACCTGGCCATAACTCTGCGGGCACTGTACTATGAGAAAGTATGTTGAGCAGATATTAACTAATAACCCTATAAAGGTAAGCAAGTTAGGAGCAATCCAAAGAGGAAGTTTAAGGAGAATCCAGTCCCAAAAAGGGCGCATAACAACCTAGTTATAAAAAGAAGACAAAAACTTGTTTTCTTAGAACTAAAACTGAATAGTTAGAGTATAAAAAAATTACTCTGGCTATTATAGAATTGTCTTCAGCAGAATATTTGTGATTTCTCAAGCCTTTAATAATTTAGAAATTTTGTACAATGCAGAAGTCAAAACGATTATTGTACCTTTAAAATGTCGTGCAGTTAGCACGCCCGAAGAAGAGATAGTTTCCATATCTCTGAGGAAATAAGTTAAAAGTTAAAATGCAAAAACTTTACAAATGGGTAATAATTTCACGAGCTAAGAAAGCTTCGGCATTAAAAACATGTTAACACTTTTAAAAAAGGCTTTTGAACTTTACCCACAAATCGTGTTAGAGGTTAACCAGTTATAAAACTTGGATTGTCACGAATATCCCAAGTTGGCAAAGGCTGGTGTGTTGAGTTAAATACTTGGCAACTATACGTTATTTAATCATAAGAATAGTTGGATAATAATAATTTTTTCAAAACTAATTTAGACCTATGTAACCGATTAGGGGCCCTAATGAAGAAGAAGATTTAAAAAAATTTTAGGTTTAATTTTAATGCCCTTGAAAAAAAAATGCAAACTACGAAGTTAGTATAAGTGCAAAAGGGGGATGCGCCTTGAAAAACGCTTTTTTTCACTACTTAGTGTTATACGTTGTATAGAGTATTATTTTGGTAACAATATAACCGTCATGTTAAGTGTTGCATTAACAAAGGAGTAAGGAATAGATAAGTAGCTTTCAATAGCAAACAAAAATTGGTCTTGGGTATATTAAATAGTTTTTCCTTAATATAGCCGAGTACATATATAGCTTTACTCTGACTTCATTTTCAAGGCGTTTAAACAAGACTTTAAGAACTTTAGATAAAAACTCTAAAGTCACCTCTTTGTTTTTATTGCGATAAACTTTATCATAGTTTTTTAAAAGTTTAAATTAAAGGGTATTTGCTTTTTCATTCTGATAAAAGCAGCATTAATTTGATAGAATAACCTAAGATAAAAATAAGTAAAAGCGGTGGTTCTAAGTGACAGCAGGAGCAATAATTGTATAATAACTTTAAAACATGGGTTCTATTAAAATTTCAAACATTATGATAACCAGGATTAAAATAATTCCGTGTATATCCCCGTGTTTTATGGTTTAGAACCAATAATAAACATAAAGGGCGTAGGCTGGATGGTAGGCCCCGTAGGTGGGGTTGAGTAAATTTATTTATCGACATTAACCTAATTAAAGGTATGAGAAGTGTAAGTACTCTTCATACCTTTAAAAAATTTAGTTTTGGCTCTTTTTCTTTAATTTTTTACGGTAGTATTAAGCTATTAACTCTACACCAATAGGCAGAAATTACACCTTTTTAAAGTAAATAACCGTTGGTGGGTGACAGTTGAAGCCTTGGTTTGCTGGTTGGTGTTGCCTGGTAGTAAATCTCTTGAGAGACAACTTTATTAAAACGCCTAGGGTCCAATAAAAGGTGTGCAAAACTAAATTTACTATAATATTTAAAATGTTAAATATTCGCATCATTAGGGCGATCATCGAATTTTACCTACAGTTCAGTTAAACCATAGTATATTTGTTAATTTTGTATATTGTTGATTTCACAGACTGTAAGTCTTCGTGAAATTGTATATTACAGACAGAAAGTAATATAGTACAAGAATGTCGAAGTACTAGAAAGCACCATATATTTATTTGAGTACTGCAGACTCCCAGAAGCACTAAACCCAACCGCACAACAAAGAAAAAGAAGAAACTGCAGCGGGAGCGCGAGGGCGAACTTATAATCACATGTGTACCTCCCTTGAACAAAGCCTCATTCTAGAAACAAAAAATCATAGGTTACGAATAAATTAATAGTTTTAAAAAAACGAATAACTATACTGGAACTGCAATGGGTGCCATTTATAGTATTTATAATTGGTCTTTCCAGGACCTTACAGATGAATGATTCCTACTTTTTCTTTGGCACTCATAAGAATAAAGGGAATGTTCTATCAAATATCTAGGAAGGGATATTTTTATATTACGGCTTGTTTAATTAAATTACTTTAAATTTTTTATTGAATATAGATCTTATTATCATAGTTTTCGTAGAGACCCACATTCCTTACTATGGAAGGCTAATTATTAAGATTAACTTGTTTTCAAAAATTGCCTGAGCGTTAACAGCGTTTAGTATACAAGGACAGCGCAAAGTTTAAAGCTTCTAACTATCTTAAGTAAACGTTCACCCCTAGATTATAGCCTTTTGTATTTACTAACCCTTAAAGCACTACTTAGATGGGTTTGGGAAGAGTATTAAGTCCGCTTTTACTTTCAGAGAACACGAGAATTAAAATTAATTTTAGTGCTTATACGTTCAAAACCGCTTACTTCATTAGGTTAAAAATACAATTTCAGTAACGTTTAGAAAGGGTATAAGCCGTGTATTTCATTTATACAATTGTTAATGCTTCATCAATAACAATTGATCACACTTAAAAGATTTCTGCAACTTAGGAGATCAGTCTGGTTACAGAAAATATGTATAAAATCAAGTTAATTTTTATGGTAAAGTTGTAGTATCTAGGACAGCCACAATAGTTTACTAGGCGTTAAAATTAAGGTGCGCAATTTCATCTGATTATTTAATAAATTATTTCGATGTGAAATAACTAAGGCAAAAGTATAACATTTAATTTTAATATTGTTTATTTTTATGATAAAACCTTTTTTTTAAAGCTTATCTAAAGAAGGCAACATATATTTCCCTGAACGTTAATTTTTTTGGTTATTCTCCTTTCGTCTTTAGTATATTCCAACGAGTAAGTATCTTAACTAGGACTTTGAGGGCCATAACACACTTGAAATTTCTTTACAGTCCTGAAATGATGAAACTGTTGCGATTTCATTTTTGGTAGCATATGTTAAAATAGCCACCAATATTGGCGTCATGATGAGTTTAGTTTGGTGTAAGTACCTCTAGTACTGCATTGATAAACCACGAGAATAAGAGCTCAATGACCTACAAAAACTGGGTGGTTTACTTTGAGGTCTTACAGAAGATAATCATAAGGAGCTATATAATCTTAATACCTGTATATATATAGTGTAAGGTCCTTATAATAAACGGAATATGGTTGTTGCATATTCTAATTGTTTTATCTAACGGTACTTGAATTGAATAAACTGATAAACCGTTTATATAAGGGTAGATAGCTCAGTCTAACCATTCGACGCCGAGAAACAAGATATATTTTGTCGGGCGGTCTATTCGTTCTTTTGGGAAGTGTTAACAAACTTGGTCATTTCTACTTTCTTTAAATTGTAGACTCAACTAAGGGAATTCTAAAAAATTTTAATAATATTAGTTTTTAATTATGCACTGTTTTATTTGTGCTGGCTTGCTAAAATTATACTGGAATCTTTAATGTGAAAGTCTCCTTCAACGGGTTAAAGTTGTATTTTCTAATTAACTTAACTGAGACATTATTTCGCTTACTCTCAAAATAGCCACAACTGAAAAAGCTTCATTGTAAACAGGATTAGCTGTTACGTCTTACTGTGCTAGTTTGCCTTTTCTTTGTTGAACCTTGGGTGAAATTTCGGCGAAATATGCTAAGTTGCCAGAGTAAGGGATAAAAACCGTCCACTGCAAGTACTAAAGATTGAACGCAGAAGTTTTGACTGGTCTGGTAATGAGTAATGATTAACAGCACTATACCCCATCCCTGGGTCAGGCGTGTAGTTATATACTAGGCTACCTATTGATTAGTGCTATGAAAATAGTATCAATAAATAGTTAAGTGTCCGGCTGCACCAGTGTTAGTTCTTGATAAACGGATCGGCCTAGCTAACCGTGAAATTTACCAGGAGCTAATTAGTGTTATTAACCGGTATATCTATATATATGCAGTCGATCCCTGCAAACCGACTTTTTATTTTTACTTAATTATAAAATTATATAATAAACACCGTTAAAGCAATAGCTATATTAGTAAAAGATTTCATCTAGGGTTAAGTGGACCCAATTTTCACATATAACAAGAAATTAGTAGAAAATACAAGACCATAGGTTAATTAGAACAATACAGTACGGACTTGTGAATAGGATGGCACATTAAAAGGGAATGTAGAACTACGGTCGCGGTATGAGCGGTGTGAGTTAGAGAGACACATATTTGAGAAGCAGCAATATAATTGATAAAAAAGGAGTGTTTAAATTTTGTGCTCTTTGGGAATATCAAAGGAATATAATTTACAAGAGGAAATGGAAATAAGTGTTCTCTGGATGTCGTATTATTCGGGTCAGTTAGTATTTAGCCAAATACTAATTACAATTATTAAATTGAAGGAAGCTACCCAAGTGATGTTAGGAATAATGCTAAATTTATTATTATCACTGCTTTGGTGATGATAGTAAATCTTAAAGATTTTACAGCCTAATTTGTCTGCTAAGTCTAAAAAGTTAACTACTTTTAACCCGTCAGTGTAAGTATGATAATTAGTGGGTAACCCTTAATCTGCATTTCCACTATTTTTCATTATTTAAATAGGGACCAAGCATCATATAATTTTTAGTAATATTAAAGCTCTACTATGTACAAGCTAACCCTGATTTTCTAAATTTAATGTTAGTGTTAACGCGCCCCAAGTGTTATTAGCAAAATCACCCCTTTTGAGGGGAAAAAAGTATTATTCATAAAAAATATAAAAAAATAATATTATATAACTTTTATAAATTGAAGAATAGTTAGTATTATAATGAAGCTGTTTATTCTTTTTTTAATGGCCTTTATTGTTGTATATACAATTGTTAAAAATTTTTCGTTATATTATTAGCTTTCTTTATTATCGTTAACCAGAATCTTACTTATTTTCTTTTGACGAATTCTACATAAACGGAATAATTTTCTAAACGACGTCTTGGCGCCCTCTGTAGTTCTAAGCGTAGTAGTTGAATTTAGGAGGCAGTTACTAAAGTACTACGAGCCTCAAGCATTACAGTAGCAAGATCCTTCTCTCCATTTACCTGCTTTCGATGATTACGACACCAGCCTTATTAGATGGTGTTAGCTACATTTATCCTGGCTTATTTGAGAAAGATTACGAAAGTACTAAGTATGTTCTATACTAAATAATTTGGATAATTCGGAATTTAGGGAATATTTATACATTTATTGAGATAGATATCAAGGGAACAATACTACACTCAATCACATAAATAATTCTCTTCTAAATGATAATGAGTACTTAAGACACTAATATTCTAACAACTTAAATCCAGACTATAATATAATAACACAGTATACAAAACACCTAAAATACAGTTCAAAAAACAAAAAGAAAAATATAAAGAAAGGAAGATAGAACATAAACATCAAACACAGAAATAAATAGAATAATACATTAAATTTAAAACACACTAACCATCAAAACAGTTTCACAAAACTTACCCCTTAAATTTTCACTGGATTTCATTCGTGAGTAAACCAATTAACTACTACTTGAAAATCAAACTAAAAAAGAAAAGAAAAATTTTTACTGCATACAGTAATTTGACCTACTTTATTAGTTGGATACAAACTATACAAGTAAAATTTAAAAAAGCTAATTTGGTACAATTTAAAATTATTATATTAATCTGGAAGCGTTTTTAACCTTTTGTAAAGCTATTAATACAATCGGAAAACCGGTCAATATTATTCCTTGGTATATCGTATTTTTATTTACTTTATATGGTACGCAATTATACACAGTATAATATATTAATATTTAATTAACCCTTACACTCATACACCTTTGTAATCTACGTTTTTATACAAATTTTGATGGACCCCATTGTCAAAGAATACCACTGAAACCAAGGGAAATAGCACATTTATAATTTTTTAAGAGCAAACCCCTTGACAAGCGGTGATCGCCCACAAAAGACACCACACGAACTCTCCAAAGTGCATGCTGCCCCTGAGGCCCTAGCTTCTCAAGGATAAAAGAAGATGACATGCAAGAGCTTCAAGTTCAACAACTAAAGCTGGTAGTAAAAAGCTGTAGCTTATTTTTAATCAAGTAGTCACTATATATCTTTTCTAAATTTCTAAGAGGATTTTTAAAAATAACTTAATAAATAGCAAACGTATTCGCTCTTTCTGGACTATTATTACTCTTTCATTTTTATAAGTAATTAATATAAATAAATAAATTACATCACTTAAATTACAGTTACTACCCCTGCTTTGAGTTGTTGCTTTCATTCACTTTTTACGTAAAAGTTTAACTGAGTTTTACAAATATAATAAGTTATTAATACTTTTCCTTTGCTTGCACCTTTTTGCTATTAGTACTCGCCGTTCATGTCCAGTGTCTTTACGAGCTCCAAGACTTCACTACTGTTCCCACCCAGTTAGTTATTGCTTTGATAGATTTTTACTTTATATTCGGTTTTTGTGTACTACAGCTTAATTAATTATATAAGGATTTTATTGATAACAATATTAGTAATAATAACAATAATTAATTGATTAATATACAGAGATTTAGTTATTTTCTGAATTCCCAGTACGACTGGCATTATAATGACCCGAGCGGAGCTCATGTTCATTGGTGATAGTCTAGCAAAAAATGTATTATTGAGTACAGCTTGATACAGTACTACCTTAAGGTTATTTGTGAAGGTTTGCGTGGGTTAAAAGGGGGCTTAGTATGGCCAAATGGATTTGTAACGCATATTCCTAGTAAAAAGCAGTGTCACGCGTCTGTTGCAACTGTAAAGAGTTATATTTGTAGAGAACTGACGAGGATCCTAATCTTCCTTGTCTTACTTGAAACAAAGTGCTACTAATGACAGTGCTGTTAAGCTGAGTAAATTAAATTACATCAGACTAGAACAGATAAAACTAATAATTAGTTTATACAAATTTAAAGCTTGAATACAGAATTAAAGAAGGCTTGAAGAAAAAAAAAACTACAAATAACAAAGTATTGACATTAATAGGAAGCAGGGGAGTGACCCAGTAAGTAATAAAACCAGGGTTAAAAGTTCTTGCCGGCATTGTAATATATTCTAGCCAACATCACTACTCTATACCAGTACTATTACAATACAACTCTATTCTAGTCATTCTAACAGCACTATTATCATTAGCGAGGGATCACATGTTACTTTAGTTTAGTTATTTAGCCAAACCAATTGTTTTACCTCATTAACGGCTTCGGATCAAAGCATGATGTTATTTCCGTCACTCGTTATGAACTACTTGCTGCCAAGAACCTTCAAATGCCCTTAGTGGTTAAAGGAACAGTACTGAACACAAACTTAGCTATTTACCACTATGATCACTTTGTTAATTGTGCAAATCTTAGTTTGAATAGCTCTTTTTGATCGCGCTTAAAAAGGAACGACTGCCACAGGCAACGCGGGTATACATCGCGCAAGTTAATTCTTCAGCAAGTTATTTAGCCAAGCATTTTCTAATCATCAAAAGCCTTACATCAAGGTATAACTTCATATCGCCCGTATAAGGCACAGAGAGTAAGCCTTCCTCTAAGAACACAGGGAATTTAGCACCTGCCTTCAGGCTTTTGTTCGAACTAAGTTTTTGCCAATAAGTTTTAGCCGATTTTAAAAGTAGTACATTCGTACCGCATGTACACCACTTACACCTTTCCTCAGTACATGCTTACACTCAGCGCAAGGGCCCCAAAAGAAGGTACTAAAATCACGATCACATGGTTGTTTAACCTTTCCGTTGTCAACTTTAGTTCATTAGCCGAGAATCCATTGAGAGAGTGACATGACTAGAGTAAAATGAGCCTACGTTGAGCAGGCAGTCCTCCAACGGAATGGAAACTTTTTGTCCAACATCGATATTTCCACCTACTGGCAGACGCGAGGACTAACTTAGTTCCAAGCGCGTGTACGAAGGGCACGATCTTTCTCGTGCGCTTTACGAGATTAATGGCATCAAAAAGCAACCGTTACTTTAGTCAAAAATGTACACTCTTGGACGAAGCCACAAGATAAAGCTAACAGTCAGAGTCAAACCAATTGTTTGACAAAGTCCTCCATTAAGAAGCCTATTTTCACAGTTGCCAGTGGATTTAACTACAAAGGGCTTACTTGCCGTGATCAAAGCACTAGAATATGGTTGCCTAAGCACATCCCTCACAAAAGATAGGACAAAGATAGAAAAATACAAGTAGCATACAGGACATGCGCAAGCAACGAGGCTAGAGAACTAGTTTCTAATCTCCTATACGTCATTTTAAACGTCTTAAAATATGCAAAAATGTCCCTTTTTAGTGCAAAATAGTATCAATAGCCAGTAATGTAAACCATATGGGAGGATTAACCAGTATAACAGATAAACACCTAATAAGAAAATTAAAAAGACTTTGTCTACACTGTCTCATTAATAAAAAGAAGTAAGCACTATTTGTTAAGTCACAACTCAACAGCCTGGCACTGAGCTAAGACCTCTCACTAAGGCACAAGTAAGATAGAGCGCGTAGCACTAATAAAACAGAACTAGTTAACTAGTTTATCATTACACATAGCCTATACTACCAGTACTCTTTACATAATATACTAATGATATTAGCCTTTGTAGAGCTTCAGAAGAGACAAGAGCCATTATAAGCTATCTACAACTTTAGTCCGCAAATGGTTCCATAGGTAGAGCGCTTTATTTTAGTTAGCCTTCAACTACCCACAGTACAAGTCCAGACCTTGCCTAACAAGCAAGAAAATTAGATCTAATGACAGGCATTACTTTATAATAAATCGAAGGTATCAACTAATCACCCCAAGGTTAACCTCGTGATAGCTTTATTCATTGAATGAACAATTTTCTACCGGTGTCTTTACATGATACAGCACTATTACTAATCCAGTTAAACTAGCCATGAGACTTAAACAAGAAAGCGCGACCTAAACAGCTTAAAAAAATTTCACCTTTCTAAGGCCTATGTTCCACTTGAGTTTTCCATTTTCAGAGCTAGTTTGCCCCTTCACCAAACTGTTAAACTATGCTTGGTCTAAGATAACGCTGCTGTTTCTTAGAAGCTAGGAGTCCTTTTTAAAACCTGTTGTGTTCAGGATCATTTCTAACCTCAAGTGCTCAGCTATCGGAGTTAATTGAAGTCGCTTGGATGAGCCTAGTTTTATCAAGTTACTGGGTCAGTTAAGCAATATTTTCCTAGAGGGACCTGCTCGGATCCTAATAAAAATTAAAGTCTAACTGCCTGACCGTCCAATGGCCCAATGTCAAATTTAATTGGTTTTTTTCTCCATGTTAACCACTGCTTCAGTAGGCACGAGCGTATGATTATGCCTTTGGTCTTAGAGAACCCTATTTTTGTTGACTTAAGATGCTGACCCTAATTACATACTTGTCTACCTTTGGCTTGAGTAAAAATTCTAAGTAAGCTCGAACATACAGAAGTAAAGAAAACTTGAAGAAAAAACAATAAAAAAATCATATTGACAATAATAGGCTAAAGAGTGAGTCAGTAAGTGATAAAACCAGTATAAAAGTTCTTAAACCCTGGAACCTTAAAAATTAAACAAAAGTAAGTTTAAAAAATTATAACAAACTTTATTTTCTTTTTTGCAATGGATCTTGGACTTAAATTTCTGCATAAATACGGAAATCGAATTGTATACTAGAAATCAATAATGCAAATGTACAATTGTTCCATAGGAAATTATATTACTGGGAGTATTTATAAGTGCCTTAAGTAATATTGCCTATTTTTTATATAGTTAAATTATTAACAAAACAGAACTATGAAAGCCTTAGATCTTAAGCTTTATTTATTAACTATTAATATTTTGATTAAAATTATATTTATTAATTTTTTTTTCTAAAAGGCAAAAAGCTTACTAAACTTAGACTTCTCTGAAAAAGTAATGACAAATGTTCATTCGTATGTTTTATCAACATCAATTTTTTTGTAACTCATAAAAAAAGAAAAGTAAGGTAATATTGCAGGTAAAAAGTAACATTTATTATACTAAAAACAGTGATCCCGCCCCATTTCTTTTTAACTTTTGAACAAGAATTAGTGATAATGAAGTCTCTATGGTGTGTTCAAAAGATGCTAAATTTGTAATAGAGTTAACTATTGGTTTACAGATCACAGATCCCTGATTGAACATTCCCCATATGGCCAACTTCCCTACGAAAAGGTTCATATCATAAGGAGTATTTTGTCAATAGTTTGTATACTATTGTATATATGTGCTCGTTGGTTTACTTAAAAAAAGAATAATATCAATTGAAAAAAATTGTTGGACATAAATTGGACATGGCGATTGGCCACTTAAATTTATTAAAGTTACTAAATTAAATTGAAATACATTAAAATTTAAAATTATACATACTAAATTAGGAAACTTTATTAACGATACTCACGTTTTGTATGTTTTTTACTTTAAAGGTAGAGCTTATAAAAGTAGACCTTTTTCTGTGCAGTTAGTAATCTCTAGTTTCATGAGACCTATAGTTTTATAATATGGCAGCTGCTGTCGAGCTCTATAAACCTGTAAAAATATTAATCTGAAAACTATAACCTATTTATCATAGAGCGTCACTTAATTTTAAAATTAAGTATTAAATATTGATTTACATCGTTTAGGGTGTACAAGTTTGGGTCGAAGACGATGAGGAAGCTTGGCTACAAGGCACTATTATTAATGTTGAGCCTGGTCCTGTCAGATTTTTTATTACTAATATGTCGTTCTTTACTTTATTTTGTGAACTTATAATAAATCTTAACAATTAAGCTCTTTTCAATTGTTACATTAAAGTATTACTTGCTATAGTAATCTTAATGAATTCTTTTTAAAGTAAATGTGATAGTAAGTTTAATTTTTTAGTGACTTATTAGTGCTACACTTTTGATATCTATATGGCTTAATTTTTATATTTTGTTTATCACTCAGTGTTTAAAAAGAATTGTTAACTATTATTTTTATGTTACAATTGTTAAAAAAATAATTTAATATAAACAAAATTGTAGAGAAGAGGTAATATATATTCGTCTAAAAGAAACAATTACATATAATTCTTCAGATTCTTATAAAGTTTTGACACCAAAAAAAGGAGAACAAACATTCGCTTCCCCCCCGCCTCTCTGCAATGAACCGGATCAGTGGGTACTTACCGAAATATATTTATTATTTTTGTTTGTTACTATTTGAATGTGAATTCTAACTATATGGAAAACAAATATTTAGAAGGACAATTAGTTTATAAAATTATTAAAAAACTTTTATTAAACAAAAATTAGGTTTTTAATGTTGATTCTACTTAGTTTAATTTTATAGAATTAAAAAGCTGAGAGTTTTAAGTTTTTCAGGTTCTGCAATTTTACTTAATTTGGTTTTATCAGAAGTCTGTTTATTATAATACTAATAATAAGAGTTAAGCAGTAGTGCTATAAAAAATATGCAGGTTAACTTAACTTCTACAAATAGTTTACTCACGATTTATTAAGTTTGTAATGACATCTTTTTATAGGAGTATTAACAACTTATAAAACTGATAATATTTTTTTTAAAGTTTATAAAAATAGAAACTTAGAAACCACAAAATCCTTACATAAATTTTATACGAATTATTATCTATTGATATATATACTTATAAAAGTTTATATTATTATAATCATCTGTAATAAAGACTAAATTAGAAGATTTTAAAAATACTTGTCTAATGTTATTTAAATTAAGCAACTCAATGATATGACGAATCTTAACTTTTTGCATGAGCCTGCACTTCTGCAGACCTTGCAAGTACGTTTCCAACAGGATTTGATCTACACTTATTCCGGTATAGAAAAAGTTTATTGTATTATATAATTTCTCTATAAGACCATATTATGCTTTAAACTGTTTAAAAATTAAATTATTAAAATTAAGTTTAATAAAGTTTCTGTATTATACAAGTTTTTCTAAGAAGAGTAAATATAATCACTTCCATAATTTTACAATTTACTTGAATACAAAATTTTTTCAAGAAGAGTTTTTGTTCATGAAAGAAAGTTGACTATTATATAGAAAAAGAAAAACTAATATTATAAAATTAAAGTTAGACCTTGCTTTATTATTTCCATCATAAAAATTATTTACCAATTATTGTAATTTATATTTATTATTTTTAATATTATAGAAGTTTCCCTTTTCTTTTTAAATGTTTTCATGTATAATAATATTGTTTGCGTTACTAAAGTACACTTGTAAACGAATTATGGCAAACTTTTTCAAGTATATATCAAATTTTTATTGTATCTGTATTTTATCGCCTAAATCTTTTATATGTAAGTATACTATTTAAACTTTTAGTTATATATAATAAACATAAAAGTTTTTCCTTTTCATTTTCATATAATATTATCATTATAATAATTCTGCTACGAGTTAAACTGGATTTTACGAATTTAAAAGCTGGCTTGTTATAGGTTACTTTATAAAACAATAGTTTCTGATCAGTTTAAATTTTCATGTTCCATTGGAAGTTGGGCGCTGCTTTTTTATTTTCTGCTCAACAATTACTAAAACGGTGTAAATTTCATTATAATATAAGAATTTTTATATTATTAAATAATTTATGTTCATTTGACGGCTAAATAGTTTATTATTTGTTAAGCTGCAACTTTTTCTATGCACATTAAACATGTTAAGTGTCAAATATAAAAATAACTTTACGATAAACCAATGAAATAACGACTTTTTAGGAAGCACTATTATTATTGATGAACAACAGAACAATACTAAAGTTTATTACAATTTATAATTTATAACTATTTGGATCATTTTATTTACTTGTCAATTTTTTAAGGAATTGTACTGGTTTCTGTTAACCCCTTCAAAAGTCTTCCTTATTTGTACGATGCTAGCACTCTTGAACTTTACCGAGGCCAACAGTTGGGGCAACTCGACCCCCACCTATTCGCTGTGGCTGAGGAGTCCTACCAATGCCTCTGCAGGACCCTCCAAGTCCTTTTAATAATAACTATTATCATTTTATACAAATTTTAAAATGTATGTAAAGAGTCAATCAATTATCATAAGCGGCGAATCAGGTGCAGGAAAGACAGTTTCGGCTAAGGTGGTTGCTCAATATATTATTTGAAAATACAGTGATACAAAAAGTTTTATTTTTGCTTATCATTAATATTTTTATGAATAGTAAAGGTTTTTAAGAAGATATATATTATTTTTCAAGGCTTTTTTTACTATATCTACTTACTAAAATAACGAGAAAAAACTTTGTTAGCGTTTCCATGCTTTGCATAACTTCTAAAACATTTTTTAAACTTTTTTTTCCAGTATATTCCATAAACTATTATTCTTTTATTGTTCCCATTAGTTTTATATATTATTTATTTAATAGTTTGTTATGCGCTACTTGGCCATCAGCTGCGGAACGGACGTGAAACAAAGTAGTGGAAATGTAGAAGATCAAATATTAGCGTCCAATCCGATTTTAGAAGCTTTTGGTTTGTACTAATGGTTTATCTGTTTAAAAATGTAGTCCAAGTACGAATAATACTAAACATATTTCAAGTATGATTGGTTTAGTTTGCAGCAGTTTTTGAAATTGTAAATTTTTGTGGCCAACAGAAGACCATTCTTAACTCATTTTGTTAAACATATTTATTTGCAGCTTATTGCAGTATATATTTTTACTAACGTCTATAGACTTTTTTTGGGAAGTTGCAGCGTATAGAACTTATATGGGCTAGAAGTGTTTAATAGTGAATTTTTATATATAAGCCTCCCTTGTTTGTTGGGATAAATTTTGTTTTATACAATGAAAATGTCGACATGTTATAGAGTGACAAGAGTCAATACAAAAGATTTATTATTTATACTTCTTATTTATTATAAAGGGAACTCCAAAACGACTAGAAACGATAACAGTTCTCGTTTCGGTAAGTTTATGCAACTTCAGTTATCAGAAAAGAAAGTGATTTCAGGTTCTCTATTATTTTATTAAGTTGTTTATTAGGTTCTTTCCTTTTTTCAAAAGGTTCTTAAACTTTATAAACTGTATACACTTGTTTTATTATTGTTGGGAGACTTCCTTTTTTCCTACAGGAGCGGTCATAAGGACTTATTTGTTGGAAAAGTCAAGAATAGTAACGCACGCCTCTCAAGAAAGAAATTATCATATATTTTATCAGCTGTTAGAAGGTGCTGGATGAGTATTATTGTTAATATTATTTACACACTTATTATAATGCGAGGACTGGACTCTAACAAAAAAGAGGCGTGGAAACTCACCAATTGCGGAGACTACCGCTACACCAATCAGGGTATTACTTTTTTTCCCAGTAAAATAATGACTTTATATACTAATAAAGGTGTGGCCCATGTGCCCGACGTGGATGATAATAAGGACTTTTTATCGGTTGCTTGATTACTATGATGTTATAACTGCTATCATTTTAATATTAATAAGCTAATTATACAAAACTGCAATTATTAAAGAAATTGGATCAATACAAATTTATTAATTGTTGTGCTTGGTCAATACTCTCTTCCAATTGCGTGTTTTCTTAACCATATTCATTATTATTTCATTTATTTTATTTTTAATCCCTTTTTCTTATTACTATTTTATAATGAAGAATACTTCTAAAGTAGACACATTAATATAGTAATGGCAAGTTTCATTAATAACTTTCTTTTTATATAATTAGGTTTGTAGTGCCATGAGAACGCTTGGAATGAAGGACGACACAAGTTGGACTATAATTATATTCACTGTTTCTTTGTCTCTAAGTATTTTATTTTTCTCTAAAAACTTTGAAAAAAGTTGAGTCGATATGGAAAATAATAAGCGGTATCTTGCATATGGGAAATATTATAGGGGCGGATCGCGGGATAAGCAACCAGGATTCCGGTTCGTAAAAAAATATTAGACTTTTGTTGATTTGGTTACCAGTTTTTTATAAATATTAATAATGTGCTAAATCTTCATGTTTTTAGTTTTACAAATGTATAGTCCTAGTAAGATTACCTCTTGCTTAGTAATCAGTATTTTTATAATATATTCAATGCTCTTCACTATTTTATTTCCTCTTTTAATTCTCCACATATAATATAAATATTTCCCCCTAATAATGTGCAAAATAAAACTTTCTCTCAAATATTATATTATATATTTTTTGCAATATCTATAAATAAATTAAAAGCAGTTATCTAATTAGACTTTCCTTCTATTGCTGTATTAATACTTTAAGCCTACTATTTCTTTGCTGTTAGTATGGGGATCAACAATTTAAGTATAACTAAAAATAGCGATTATATTTGTGTCACTCTATATATGTATTATAATAGTACTTGTTACTATCCTTTTAGTTTACTTATAATTTAATAACAATAAATATTTTTTTCTTTACTGTTTTGGTTGGCTTTTTCCAGCGCTTCTTGCGAGCTCAAAGTTATTAGATATTGATGACAAGTTGCTTCTGACGTGGATCAATAAAAGAAAAATAGTGGCCGGAAAGGACGTAATGCTGAAGCCGGTGCTCTTTTTTTGTGCATTCATTATTAGTTCTTTCTTGTTTCTTTATTATGTGTTATCATTCATTGTTACTTCAAAAAAAACTGCAAAAAAATATTAACTTTTTTTAAAAAAAATTGATTTACTTTTAATGCTCCTATGAACTCTAAATAGTTTTATTTTTTCGTTACATATATATGTACTTCTTAACTCAGCATAGTTTGTTTTGTCGTTTAACTTCCACGTGACTTCCAATGTTGTAATTACAAACAAAATACTGACTACATAAGCCTCCACTATCGCCATAGATGTTATATTAAAATATATAGTTGGTCCTCGCAAGCACGCGGTTTAGCGGGTATAAAAGTTCATTTGATTTTGTTCTCCTACAGGATTTTGTTGTACTATAAAAAAGTACAGAATTCTAGTGTATGACGTATTTTTCTATATATAGAACACCAAAAACGAGCAATACGACGCTATTGATGCTTTGGCAAAAGCCGTTTATTCCAGAAACTTTGATTATCTTGTTGAAATCGTATGAATATTTATATTAACTTACTATGATTCGCTTTATTTTTTGGAGATGACAGTAAGTTAAAATATACGTTAAAAGCTGCATTGTCATTTTTTTAAAGGAGAATATTACATAAATTTACTACGAAAAATTCAAATAACTCTATTAGTAGTAATTAATGATAATATAATGACCCCTTTAGTATGTGATTACTCCCTTTTTTATTATAATTAGTAACAGCCAATTAGAATTCTCCGCTTCTTTTTCTAATCTCTTGTTGGATAACAATTAGATCAACTCTGCTACGGCTAAAGAGGAGCATTTATTTATTGGAATTCTTGACATTTACGGGTTCGAAAGTTTCGATAAAAATTCGTTTGAGCAATTCTGTATTAATTATGCCAATGAAAATCTACAGCAGCAAGTCTTTCTTTTATTCTATACTAATATAATTATTACTTTTTACATATTGTTACTTTTTACTTCTAGTAGTAAACAGAATTTAATATTATTTATATGTATAAATTTGTTTATACTGCCTTTTAACTTCTATAAACTTTTTTATATTCTTTTATAGACTTTTATTATATTATTATATAATAATAATATTTTTAGAAGTTTAACCACACTTTTTTTGTCTCACTTTATGCAGTTCAATTCTCATGTTTTTAAGAAGGAACAGGAAGACTACGTCAAAGAGGGCATCAATTGGTCATTTATCGGGTAGTGATATCATTTGTTGGACTTCCATATAATTTATGAATTGTCTTATAGTTATCGTAATGTACATTATAAAATGAGTATATAATGAGTATATAACCTGTGTTGCAGTTTTCTTACTAAGTTCATTAAAATATAACAACCACTTTCTTATGCTTAAAATAGTATTCAACAAACTATAAAAATAGTAATTAAGTATATGGAAGGGCAAAAATTTATATAACAAAATTAAACTACATAATAATATTTTTAATGAAAACGTGTCGGGTTTTTCTGGCCAATCACATTTTTATGCGGCTAACCGGCTTTGAATAAAAGTTATGGGCACTTTCTGACTCTTGGCTGGCGCCGACTTGCCTTTGAAAAGGTGGAGTGCGTTCGTAAACACAGCGTTGTTTCCGCTATACAAAGTGTATGGAAATTTTTGTTATTATTAGAAATATATAAAAATAACCTAGTTACTATTAGCAAAAATGTAAGTATATATTTTTTAAAAGCCTAAATTTTAGAAAAATTGAATTAGTAAAAAGGCTTCTTTACTATTTAAATTGAACAGTGGAACGAAATAAAAGGCTTTATGTAAGTTACTATTTAAACTAGTAACTTGTACTTTATATTATCACGGTAAAGAAAACAAGTACTCACTTAGGCTCGTGACGAAGAGAGCAGTATTTGCTTTAGAGAGCAAATCATTTTACCTTATTCTTTGCTTAGGTCTTCTGCTGCTCCTTATTACTCGTGCTAGCCCAGCAGCGTCATTCCTTTGTGACATTTTCTTGTTTAAATTATTATTAAGTTATTAATATTTTTTAAAGCTCACTATTCGCTTGCATGATATTGGGTGCACTTAGGAGAAGAAATTATTAATTAACATATTAAACATTTATAAATACTATTGGGTCCACAGTTTTCTTATAAGCTTTTTACATGAACAGCTTTACAGATAACAAACCATGCTTGGAGTTAATAGAGTCCAGAGCGGGTATAATTGCTTTGCTGGACGAAGAGTGCATTATGACAAAAGTTTGTTTTTTCTTTCACTGTAATATACCAAACTACGTATTATAATGACATAAATTTATATAGTAATCTTTTTTTTTCGCTTGGTACTTTAGAGTATACTTTTACATACATATATATAGGGTTCCGACGAGAACTTTTGTGATAAATTATATAACAACTTTAAAGAGCATGAATTTTTTTCAAAACCCAAACTTTCTGGTCTTTACTTTTTTATTAAAAAAACTTCATAAGTGTCACCTTTTTTGTTTATAATATATTGCTTAAAGTTTTCCTTTTTAAAATTTTAATATATTATAAATTTTAGGTAAACGGGCCTTATTTACTATTTCACACTTCGCTCAGAAAGTAACTTACGACGCTGCTGGCTTTCTCGAGAAAAATAAAGACAAAATTGCTGATGAATTATTGGACGTCGTCCGCCAGTCAAAGTATACTATTACTTTCATAGTCCTAATCCTTCCAGTTTACACGTGGCGCCGGGCTACCTCACGTGTTTAATTAAATAAAATTTACTGAAGATTTATAAGTATATTAATAATATTTTTAGTTATTAGAGTTTCCTTTGTATGTTTATATCATTAATTATATTTTTAGGTATATCAGTACTTATGCCTATTTAGTTTCTTACGATATCTAGTTGACTATTCTCTACATCTTTTAACTCATTTTTCAAATATATAGACTGCGTCAGTTTTTTTACGATGTTTATTATACAACTTAATATTTACTTTATATAAAAAATCTTAAGTTGAGTTTATAAACACTTTATTTTATGGAGTATACTTCGAGTAGTACTACTTTAAAATAAATAATAAGCAGTAAGAACTTCTTTCTAATGTTAAAAAATTTACAAACGAAACAGTAAAATTATATTATTTTTATTTTTAGAATGCCGTATCTTCAGGGACTTTTTCCTTCCGTGCAGAAACCGCCAGAAGAAGAGGCCAAGCGCGCGCCCAAAAAACCGCTGACAGTCGGTTCAAAATTCAAAGTATATACTTTGCTTATTATCGATATTATTAGTTTCACTCGTTCTTAAAAATTATATATTATTTTTCAGAGTACAACCTATTTATAATTCCAAAAATTTTGTGGCTCATATTAATATTTTTAGTCGTTTTTTTACTTGTTTATATTATTATTATCGTTTGTATTAATCATTATATTATTAATATTTATTATATATATATTTTCATTTTTAAACTAATCATCTTTATTTGTTATTATTTATTTATATTAATAAATAGTATTTTTAATATAGATATGGCAGTTTGCCTACTATTATTATTTTTATTCATTATAATTGTACTGTAAATTATTTTTCTCTCTTTCTTGTGTTAATAACATTGATTTTAGGCCTCCTTGCGGTTGCTAATGGACACCATATATACCACCAACACTCACTACGTTCGCTGTTTAAAACCAAATATGGCAAAACTACCGGGTTTCTATTTTTAATTACTTCTTAACTGAGAGGATTATTACTGTATAACTTTATACTTTTTTCGGGGTTTTTATTTACTGTTTAATAAATTTTTATTTCATTATATTCCTTGCATTTTTTAGGCCTTTTTTCACGAAGTCACATGCTAGAACAGCTGCGGGCTTGCGGAGTTCTTTCTACAATAAAAATAAGTCAAGCCGGTTTTCCTGGGAAAGTCGAATATAACAAGTTTTTTGAACGGTACTGTTTAGAATAATCATAATTAGGTAGTATCTCATCATATTGACCACTAATCGGTTAAATATTAACTATGAAAATTATATTACGTAAAAATGTTGGCGTTAATAGAGGCTACCATCATTATTATTATTACTTCTTCTTAGCGTCCATCGGATGGAAGATTTACTCCGTTAATAACTATTTTGTTATATGATTTTCTTTTACGTTAATTGGCTGCTTTATAGTATGGGGTTGGAGTTAGGCTCGATCTAATTAGAGAAGAAAATTGTTCAAGTTAAATACTATATAAGGAGGGCAAATTAAAAATTTTCTATCGAGATAGTAACCAATAATATTATAAAAAATGTGTACTACTCAACAATAAAGCGAGGAACTTATAATTTTCAAAAAAAGATTTCGTCCACTAACGTGGACTTCTGGAGACGATGTGGTCCAGCGGAGCAAAGAAATCGTAAAAGAATATGTGAAGGAAGGAAACTATCAGTTTGGAAAAACAAAAGTCTTCTTTAGAGCAGGTGAACTGGGTTTGCTCGAGGCAAAAAGGTCTTTTCTCATTCGACTATTGTGATTTCTGCTCTTAATATAGTTATGTTAAACTATCGCAATTAAACTTTAGAAATGACGTACTGAATAGCGCTATTATAAACATGCAAGCTTTTATTAGAGGTTTTCTTTATGATTAAGATCGTTATTATAATTACTGTTATTATTAATATAATTAGGCAGTGTTCAGAAAACATATTATCATGTTGCAGTTCATTCTGTTGTCCTTATTGAAACTATGTCTCGTTTGTTTATGGCGAGAAAAACTCTGAGAAGTTTACGGGAGTCTTATTCAGCTTTACTTATTGAAGTAACTTTCATTAATATGTTTTTGGTGTTCTATATGAAAATGTCATCAAAACAGACGACGTTTAGAAGCTTTCTTTATTGCAAATTCTTCAAACAATCCGTAACTGCTATTTTTATTCAAGTATTCATTATTATGCGCTTTCTTTGTTTTACTTGAAAATTAAATGTTAACTCCCAGAAACTTTTTCGCGCCTTCGAAATTTATAAGCAATATAAAAGTTTACAAGTGGCTCATTACTCGGCAGTTCTTATCCAATCATGTTACAAATATTTTTCCACACAAAAAACGTATCGAAGGACACTTGACATCATTGTCTACTCTCAAGTTAGTTATCATTATTTGTATTACTACTACTATTATTATTGTAACTGCATTTTTTTTATTTTTACTATTATATTGAGATACGCTGTTCCTCGGTTATGTGCATTTATTTTGTTATATATGTATTTATTTCATGTTGATATTGCTTTAATTGTTTGTATTGAAAGTTAATTAAGTTCGTTGTATACATAATAAACAACAGTACTTTTGAACTGTACATTCGCTATATTTACTAATTGAATATGTAATTAATAGCTTCTAAGTATTACTAATCTGTAATATCTTTATTCTTTATGAGCTGTTTTCATTATTTCGGAGAATTTGTATAATATTTACAATTTTACTTTCATAAGTCGTGTGTTCGGAGGAAAGCGACTGCTAAACAATACCGAATTTTACTTGCCGAGTCACGTGATCTCCGGAACCAACATAAAGAAATCACCGAAAAGGCCTCCAAACTGGAGCTAAAAGTCCGTTATTTTATTTCTTCACTTTAAAGTTTGAGTTTGAAAACAGTTTGACATATAATCACTAATTAACTTTTATTAACATAAATAATTTGTCAGGTTGTGGAGCTTTTGCAAGAGAATGAAATGATCAAAAAACTTTATAATGAAAAAGAACGGGAGCTACTTGTTAAAATATCCGCGTTGGATATGAATCTGAATGTGGAGCGCAAGAAAAATAGTGAACTGCTAGAAAAAATTGACCAATTAACGAGGGACAGTAACTCATACGCCCAAAGAGTGACTAAGCTTCAAAATGGTTTCTTTATATTTTGATTTATAAATAGTTCTATAAGTCACTTGTTATAGAATTGGTGAGTGTACAGAACGCAATGAAAAGCTCTCAACAACTTGAAACACGTGCTAGTGAAAAGCATTTGTGCGTTATTATAAAATTTGTTATAAGTTATTGGTCTTATTTTGTCCGCAGTCTGATTGGTGTATTTTCTACCCTACCATCGGTGGTGTTTATTATTTTGTTCCTCCTAACAAAATAAATAGTGGTTAATCTAATATTATTTCAGCTATCTGTTTGGTATTTTTAAGCTATTTATATATTTATATACATATAATGTCTGAATATCTATTTTGTGGTTTGTTGAATTCTTATTTCCTCTTATTGGTACTTTAAAAAACGTTTAACCCGGTGGTTCGTTAGAGTATATTTTTTAAACTTTAGAATATCAACTTTTTTATGTCTTCTGTTTATATGTTAAAACGCGCTGCTTCTTATAGAGGAGTTTTGTTAGTAAAATATTGATTAAACATCGTATGCAACTTGATTGACTTAAAAGAATGATGAATTTTATGTGCATTCCTCCTTCTTAGGAATTTAATTGGCACGTGATCTTTTTTTTCTAACTCTTTTGCGTGTGAGATTTGCAAAAAAACTAATGAGTTGGTTCACCTCTAGCAGTAGAATTACTTAGCATTTAAAGGATTAAATAAACTTTTACTTTTATTCTTCAGTAATAATAATAACAATAATGCAGAGCTACAGAACTTTATGCCGAGAAGAAACTCCTGGACGAATACGGTTACTTTAAAAAAATATATATTATTATTTCTTTAACAGTTATGTTCTGTTACCTTTTTATATGTAGAAGTAAGCTCTATGACTCTAGTTTCTTTCATTATTCATGTATTTAACACAATTTGGTGTGACTGAAAGTAACGAATAGCTAACGATGTTTATAAAATGTTATGATTTTTGTTGAAAACACACTATACTATAAACACGTGATTATTTAGCAATAGTTTCTTAAAAGCGAATATTAAGGGCTGTTCCACTAACAAACCACCTGTTGCTCACAATAAAACTTGTAAACACGTTTGCCATTTTCCATACATAAAAAAGGCGCCATTTTTCCTTTTCACTAGTCGGTTTTGATCTATAAAAGTTCTTAGCAAATACCAACATAGTTGAGCTACACTAAAATAATGCAGCACTTTACTTATGTCGGCTCAGTTGCTATGCATAAATATATATATATTTGCTTAAACTATTCTTCCATAGGTTACTTATTTTTAATAAATACATTTAGTGGATGTCGAGACGCACGAGACTCTTCAGAGATTAACGCTTCTGCAAGTATTATATATATAAGTTATTATTATATACTTTTATTTCTTGCTAGTTGTAAATTATGAATATTAACTATAATTTCCCAGTCATTAAACATCGAACTCGAGAAGGAGAATGAACTTTTAAGAAAAGAAGTTTCTGAGCTGAAGCGCTCTCCTTCGCGAACACCCAGTAATGAACTTCTACAAAAAGACCAGCAAATACAACTACTTACTAGTAAAAACGCGCAACTCCTTAACGAACTCAATGAACTGAGTGAAAAATTTCTTGCGTTTTCACAGAGTAACACATTAAAAAGTTCCAGCCAAACGAGTATTTCTAGTAAAAGATCCCATAGAAGATTTTCTGATGCGAATAGTATATCCTGCTTGGCTTCAAGTATAGATGGTCACTTTTCTTTTTTCTTAGTTTTATAATTCTTATCTAGAAGTAGAAAGTAATTAAGTTTATAATGAGATATATATATATATTTAAAATAAAGTCTTAAAGAACATCACACAAACATGATAAGTACTAACATGATTATAAGCTAGAATTAGAATTATGTAAAAGTTAACAAAATTTATGGAATGAAATATTATTTACTTGTAAATATTAATAGAAGCATATAAATAATCAATAAAAATTGTAAAATGTATAAATTTATTTTTCTTTTTTTGTTATAGATATATTATTATCAATGTCCTGAATAAAAACTTTACTTCGTTATTATCCCTTTATTTTATTATTTACTTTAAAATTTCTGATTTATTTTTTTAACAAGTAAACCCTACTTATAATGTTTATTACTTTGTTCTTATTTTTATTTAATGTTCTCTTATTATCAATAACCGAACTTCAGTACTTTAAATTATTTTTTATACACTTTTGCTTTGTACTATTTTTGTACAAACTTAATAAGTTTTTACTTTACATTATTTTTTTAGTAAAAAAATAATTTTTTAAAGATTTAGTAGATCTGAAAGATTCTCAAGAATGTTTCGAACTTCAAGAAACGTTGAGGTATAACCTTTTTTCCTTTTATAATTTGCAGTTGAATTTATGCTTGAATATTTTTAATGGAGATAATTTTATTTTTTCCCTGTGAATCTTCGAGTTTATATTTTTTTCAACGATACTCATGATAGTTTGTTTTTTACAACATGAAAAGTTATCATATCATAAAAATTGCTTATCAATTCTCTGTGGTGTTCATATTTTAATTAATAATTATATTTATAAGAAAAGTAGCTTTTTCAAGCTTATTTATATTATGCACGCTTTATTATTTTACCAAAAGAACCATTGACAACTTTGTTTTTAATAGTTTCTTATACTTTTTTTAACGATAATAAAAAATCACAAAAATATTGTGTTTACAGTAAGTTTCTTTATTGTTTCCAAGTCATTAGAAAAATTATTATATAACTAAAAATTTACAACTTTTATATTTTACCTACAACATTATAACATATTTATTAATATTTATTTATCAATCTTACCAAAGAAAAAGTAGTATTCATAATCACTTCGGGTTGTGTAATAAGTAATATTTACTAACAAAATATTATTAGAGGCTTATATTTATTTCTTTTTTACAGGTATATTTGTATGTAGTATAAATAAAATTATTGTAGCTTTACCTTACTTTTTTACTTATTTATTATATTTATTAATATAATTATAATTATAACAAAATTAAACTTTTGTACAAGGCCCATTTATAAATCGCAAGTTGTTTATTATATATTTTGCCGAACACTTATTTTTTTCTCAGTATTAATTTATTCATCTCTCATTGCTTGAATACATTATGACTTTCTTATGTCAGTAAAAATAGTGATGTGCCGAATGGAATACAAATGTTTCAGTATAACAGCTACGAACTTCCTGTATTTTTTTATATCTATCATGTGCTTACTTTTATATTCTTATTTTTCTATTATTTAACCAATAGGAGTTGTTTCACAGCCTATCTAGCTGCAATAGCGATAATTGTTCCGGAAAGCCGGCCGTGGCTTTTGTTATTTCCCGCTGCTTGCGTTATACCGTTTATTTTAACCTAACAGAAGATCGAAATATTATTTGCCAAAGTTTCATTAATATGGTTAAAAAATAGCATAAATATTTAATTATTACACTCAGGCAATACTATGAATAGCAAATAATAGATATGAGTTAATGCTGATATTAATAAACCAATCACTTGTATTTAAATATATAAAAAACAATTAGATATTACAATACAAAAATGAATAATGAACCAATCAAAATTATTTACTTCAATAAAAGAAATGTTTCATTTAAAAATTCCAAATACAATGCCCGTAAATTAATAAATAAATAAAAAAGGAGTAGCAGAACAACTAATACATGTATCAACCAAT